>NW_011494673.1:741733-778964 GCF_000754665.1 Bison bison bison | reverse complement strand
GAGATGGTTATTGCAGCCATGAAATTAAAAGACGCTTACTCCTTGAAAGGAAAGCTATGACCAACCTAGATAGCATATTCAAAAGCAGAGACATTACTTTGCCAACAAAGGTCCATCTAGTCAGGGCTATGGTTTTTCCTGTGGTCATGTATGGATGTGAGAGTTGGACTGTGAAGAAAGCTGAGCACCGAAGAATTGATGCTTTTGAATTGTGGTGTTGGAGAAGACTCTTGAAAGTCACTTGGACTGTAGGGAGATCCAACCAGTCCATCCTAAAGGAGATCAGTCCTGGGTGTTCTTTGGAAGGAATGATGCTAAAGCTGAAACTCCAATACCTTGGCCACCTCATGTGAAGAGTTGACTCATTGGAAAAGACTCTGATTCTGGGAGGGATTGGGGGCAGGAGGAGAAGGGAACGAAGGGATGACAGAGGATGAGATGGCTGGATGGCATCACCAACTCGATGGACATGAGTTTGGGTGAACTCCAGGAGTTGGTGATGGACAGGGAGGCCTGGAGTGCTGCAATTCATAGGGTCGCAAAGAGTTGGACATGACTGAGCGACTGAACTGAACTGATGACTCTAGAGCCCAAGCTCTAAACCACCATGATATAATTCCATACACAGATGTCATGGACAATGGGAAGCCATGGAAATACTTTTCAAACTGGATTCCCTGATGATAGCAAAGTCTGTGGGAACCTAGTCTGGCTCATTCATGAAGGGTGATCTGGAGTAAGAAGATGGAACATGTGTCCACAACCAATCAGGTCACCTGAAGTTTGTGCTCTTCCAACTTCTGCCTCACAGAAGGGAAGCCTTGTCACCTGCTCTGCCTGGCACCATTGCCATGACATTTGCATGTCTCTGAGGAGAAGACAGTAAGACTGCTTCACCTTGAGAGCAGGGAGGTGCCGGATGGAGGGGGCAGCTGGTGTGGAGATGCGGGCTGTGCTTCCAGAGAGGGAGCAGAGAAATTCTCTGCCCAAATCAGCACAGCCTGTGGCCCTGACAGTTTATTCCATGTCCTCTCACCCTTTGGGGCCTTACCTTCCAGTGGATGTCACATTCGCAGGGATGAGGCTTGCCACCTAAGGAGCTTTTACTGTCTGCTGCTGCTACTGCTGCTAAGTCGCTTCAGTCATGTCCGACTCTGTGCGACCCCATAGACGGCAGCCCACCAGGCTCCCCCATCCCTGGGATTCTCCAGGCAAGAACACTGGAGTGGGTTGCCATTTCCTTCTCCAATGCATGAAAGTGAAAAGTGAAAGTGAAGTCGCTCAGTCATGTCTGAATCTTAGAAACCTCATGGACTGCAGCCTACCAGGCTCCTTTGTCCATGGGATTTTCCAGGCAAGAGTACTGGGGTGGGGTGCCATTGCCTCCTCCATTTTACTGTCTAGTTGAGCCAAATAGTTGTGATATTGGTTTATAGCAGTGTTTCCAAAGCTTGCTGGACATAGGTCACCAGGGGCCACAGATCACACCCCATCTCCCTCGTCACTCAAGATTCTAATGCAATCAGTTTGCTGTGGGGCTGTGGGCTCTGTGTGCTGAGCAAGCCTTCCAGGGGACTCCTACCTTCCAGCAGGATTTGGAGACTGTGACTCATGCAGTGGCCGGTCAATTCAGCTGAGCTGTTTGCGGAGTGAGGCTGGAGGTTACTTTGGCATCCAGCACACAGCATGGAGTCCTTGTCCCCAGATTTTTTCCCCTTTGGCCAGAGGAATTCTTTTCTGTTTCATTTCTTTGCATTTAAAAATAAACTTCAATTTGGAAAAAAAGACTTACCCATTTGTTTTTCTAGATGAAAACAAATTGGTTTACTACTATTGGTTTAATACACACCTCAAAATTCCCTGTGAGAAATTGCTTTGAAGTCTCAAAAATATCTGTGATTCTTCTGAGTCATGGTTTATTGTTTTCTACTCAGTGATATCATTCTTCTCGTAACTGACAGTATTATCCTTGTTGCTCTATATTTAGGAGGCCCAGACCCAAATTTACAGTCTCCTTTGCAAAGATTTTGTGTAGCAACTAGGATTCCTCTTATTTTTTTCTACCCTCGTTTTTCAGTCATTTGTTATAATATCATCATTGTCTTCCTCTCACTTTCTCTTTTTAAGAATTTGTTCACACTTCAGTAAGTATCTGCACATCTCACTTGGATTTATAAATATAATTCTATGAAAGTAATTTCACAGAATCATTGGTTCAGAATTTCAGTTCATAGGAACTATAAGAGCTCAAAGAGAGGAAAGTCCAGCTTCCTTTTTAAATTTTTTATCGGTGTACAGTTGCTTTACAGGGGCTTCTCAGGTGATTCAGTGGGTAAAAAATCTGCCTGCAACTCAGGAGACCCAGGTTCGTTTCGTGGGTCAGGAAAGTCCCCTGGAGGAGGGCGTGGTAACCCACTCCAGTATTCTTGCCTGCCATGGACAGAGGATCCTGGCGGGCTATGGTCCATAGGGTCGCAAAGAGTTGGACAGGACTGCGGACTTTGCAGCATGGATGTTTGCTTACAACCAGCTTCCTTAAGTGATCCTGAGGTATATAGAGGGGAAGTGATGCTGCTGGGGTCATGGGACAAGGAGAGGCAGATTGAAAGGGAATCTTCCATTGGGATGCCCAGGCATCCCAATGCTGGGCAAGTTCTAGAACACTGTCCTCTGGGTAGAGTGTTGTGGGTGGCGGAGACCCCCTTCAGCATAACAGAGTCCCCTGTTGCCCAGAAACAGCTTCCGAGCACCTGAGACATTCAATAGTAGGTCTTGGTGCATGTTCTGTCACTTCAGTCATGTCCGACTCTTTGTGACCCCATGGACTGTACCCCACTAGGCTCCTCTGTCTTTGGGATTCTTTCTCCAGGCAAGAATACCAGAGTGGGTCACCGTGCCCTCCTCCAGGGGACCTTCCTGATATGGGAATCGAACGTGGGTCTCCTGCTTTACAGGCGGATTCTTTACCAGCTGACCTACCAGGGAAACCCCTTCAGGTCTTGATAACTTTATTTTTCAGGGTCTCTATGAAAGTGCTACTATCCCTGGGATGGAAGCAAGGCTGGCTCAGCCTGTTCCAGGAGAAACTCCAGAGGGGATGGCGAGTAAATTCCTGGGGGAATGAGTGAGCCAGGCCACCCCAGTGCCTGAGGGGGAGACTTGGCAAGGCTGCTTTGTGTACCCTCGATCAAGATGTGAAGCTTCGGTGTGAAGCTCTACCCCGTCACCCTGGAAGCAGAATGAACTGGAGTGCTCAGATGAGCCTCGCAGCTCCGCAGCATGAGGCTGAGTGTGGAGCCTGGAGAGCAGGAACTCAGGCAGGAAGCCCTCCCAGGGACAGTCCCAGTCCTGTTACCTCTCTGGCCTCCTGCCTGAAAGGTGCCATGGCTGTGGAGACCCCAGCCTTGCTGTCCCCAGTGAGACCCAGCCACGCCCAGCCTTTCATGAGACACATGTGTGCATGCGTGTGTCTGAGAGTGAGTGGGAGGCCTGGTAGGCATGTGGAGGCCCGCCAATGTCTATTACATGGGAGAAACATCTGTTTTCTGCAGTACATCCACAGTATCAGATGTTTTACTGCAAGGAACCCATTTTTTTAAAATAAAACAAAAATGAGACATGGAAATCAAGGTAACCACATTTTAAATGTTTATGGAAGATAAAGATTTAACCACAAGTCTTTCATCAAATGGAGGACAGTAGAGAGAAGTCAGGGATGCCCTGTGGCTGTCCTCGCCTGTGCAGTGAGACCTCACAGTCTCACCTCATACAGAACAGGGGCCTCTGGGCAGCTGGAAATATTTAGCGATGTGTCTAAACACTGTTGTGCAGCGGCCCTGCCATCGGGCTTGTTCGGCCACGACTGTGGGGAGAGAGGTTTGCGCAGATGAAAAGCCCGATTCAAGTGTGACAGGGCAGATGGTACCCTGGGGTATACAGCAGCCAAAGGTGCAAGGCCTTGGCTGGGAGGATGGGTCTGATTCCCGAGCTGGGAGGGTGTGAGCAGACGGAGGGCCACTTGCTCCATTGTTCCTGGTTTCCTGGGCTCTGGGGGCGCTGGGTTTGTGAAAACAGAAGGAGGGAGTCAAAGCCTCTTTCTAATGTTCCTTGGAGGACTGTGCTTTCTTAGATGTTGACTCCATACACCATTGTCCACACTCCACGGTGTCAATGCCTATGAACAAAATGAAGCATACACCCTGTGTTTATCTGGTTGTGAGGATGGAAAATAACCTTCTTGCCCTATTCAAGGGTTTTTCCTCCCAGGACTGATGTGCATTGATATTTCATCTCATTTTCTCAGCAGATTTTCTCCTTCCCATGTTACAGATGAGAAAATAGAGGGATCCCAAACCTCCCTACAGGGTTCTGAGTTTGCCTGGGTCACAAGCAAGGAGTCTTCCCAGTGGGGGTCAGAGTGGAAAGGGGGGACTCAAGTTGGGCTTCCCCAGGGTGGCCCTCCCCTCCCCTCTCTTTCTTTCACCTCCCCTCCCCTTCCCACTTCAGGGTCTTGAACCAGTTGCTTCTCTTTGGATCTGAAGTAACTTTTCCATTTGAGAGCAATCCCTCATCTTGCAGCCCCATCACAGGGACTTATCTCTCTCACCATCAGCTGCCGTGTCCCCCGAAGCATATAAAGTGTAGGATGGAGTGAGGGATCGAGTTGAATTATGTGACCTGAAGTTTATGGTGGGGGCCCACCGGACATCCGATCCCATGTCTAAGCTCAGTTACCACAGCTCTGGCCCTGGTTGATTAGACTTTCCTGAAAGGAGGGAAGGGGGTGAGGATACTGGGGAGGAGGGGGGCCAGGAGAGCTGTGAGCACCCTGTGGCAGCTTGTCCTGGGCATGTTTTCAGTCTCTGTGGTCTCATCACGGCTCAGACCCCCAAACAGACCAGGTGGTGTTGGGAGTGCTTGTTGGAGGAATGAAGTGAGATGGAGCCCACTGGGGGCTGTTTCGGCATGCCAGGGAACTTGGGGTTAGGGACAGGAGGTATCTCCTCCCCTCTAGCCCAAACCCAAGCCACGTTCATCTGGCTGAGTCAGCAGGAACTAGAATGTAAAAGGATTTTCAACTGGGACAGTGAAACCAAAGGTATTTCCTAGGCTCACAAACCTCTTATGCTATTAAATAAACTGGAGGATTCTGCTTGGGCCCTGAGCTTGGTCTTTATTAGAGCTGCCATGGTCCAGCTGTCTGGCAAACAAAGCAATGTTCTGTTTTCTTAGATATATGATATAGGAATATTCACAGAACCCTGAGACATGCCAGTCTGGCCAGAGTCCTTTCCAAGGGTCCTTGCAGCCTGAGACTCTGGTTCTGGGAATCCTAGGGTGCATTAGGCCAACATGGAAAGATCTGGGGAGCTCAGAAAGCTTCAATAACCAGGGGTTAAGGAAAAAAACAACTTAAAGCCAGGCCCACAGTAGGGTCTCAATAAACATCTGTTGAGTGAATGACTTTGACCAGGAATCAAAAGACCCAGATCCTGGCCCTGGTTCTGGTATTTGAGAACTAAGTGTTTTAAAATAAAACATGGAACTTCAGAGCCTCAGTTTCCCCTTCTTTTAAAGGACTTGTAAATAACCTATTCTGGTCACCTCTGAGGGCTGCTTGAGGGTCAAAGAATGTGCATTATGTCCTGCAAGGTCTTTATGCAGGCACCCAGATTACTGTCTTCTTTTTGCTCTCAAAGCTCCCCTTGTTAAGCATCCATGACCTTTGTTCACACAAAGGCACTTTCTCAGCCTGGTTTCTGTTCCAGCCAGTGCTGGAACAGTCTTTCCATGAAAGAAAGAGAGGCGAAAGAAAGAGAGGGGAGGGGAGGGACGCCCTGGGGAAGCCCAGCTTAAGTCCCCCTTTCCAGTGCTGGAACAGTGCTGGAACATGCCTGCTGGAAGAGTGTAGGGCAGTCTTTCTCGTCGATCTTTTTTACTGCTCTTCGGTGTGTGTGTGTGTGAGAGAGAGAGAGGGGTGTGAGATGTTTGTGTGATGAGTATGCATGTGTGTGTGTTATGTATATGTGTGTGATACGAGTATGTGCATGTGTGTGATGTGTATGTGAGTATGTGCGCATCTGTGTGTGATGTATAATGTGTGTGTATGGGTGTTTATGTGAGACGTGAGTTGTGTGCATGAGAAGTGCGGAGGTGTGACGTGCATGTGTGATGTGCAGTCCATGTGATGTGTGTGTGTGTGTGATGTGTGTGCATGTGTGGTGTAAGTGGGGATGCAATAGAGTCTGATTCTAGGAAAGTCCTTCATTCTTAGGATCTTGGTTCCTCTCCACATTTATCTTTTTCTCCTGAGGCCCTCAGGTCTCCTGTGTAGCCCTAGGCAGCCACGTCTCTTTCTACAGCACCCCTTGCTTCCAGTAAGCTCAAATTGGCTTCAATTCTCCAGGAAGGTGAAGCTGCTTCTCTTTGGATTATTACCTTGTTGGTAATAACAAACTAATGATAGTTCATCTTGTTCTGGAACTTTCCCTTCAGAAACTGTTTCTCAATAATAAAATTGCTGCCAATGTCAGAGTCACCATGTTGAGCACTTTACATGCCATAAAAAAGACACACTAACACAAAAAGGTGGCATTGATGAGCAAAGGCAAGGTTTATAATATGTAAAGAGCTCTTACAAATCAATATAAGCTAAGTGTTCCAAAATACAAAGTAGATGGACTTAAAACTTAGCAATTTGCAAAAGAATAAATACACAAATCTCATGACTCCTCTCCACAGTCCAGTCTCCCTTTTATGTATGAGGAAACTGAGGCCAGGAGAGGTTAAATCAAGTTACACAACAAATGGTCCAGAGCAGGACTATGAACCCATAAGGGTTCAGAATCCTGGCAAGGATTATTAGTATTGTCATTTTATAGATGGGAAAGCTAAAGGGCTGTCTGTGTATGTCTGAACTCACACTAATTAAGGGTGTGATTGCCTGCTTTTGACATCCGCTTAGCTAACTTGCTTGCTGACTGAAAAAGTGATGGGTATAGGAGTCTGGGAACTGGAATCAGGGTTTGGGGTATGTGAGGTTGAGGGTGCCTGGGCAGACTGATGTTTAAAACGGTCAATTAACAGTGTGGGTCCTGCCTTGCCAGGTCACCCAGCTGTTGACTGGCTGAGCAAGGCATCTGAACGTAGAGCTGATGCTCTGTGTGCTGTGCCTTGTGACCCAGCCTTCCACTGGCTCTGGTCTCTGCTCATGGCCACAGCTACACCCACATACAGCACGGAAGATCAAGTGAAAGGTAAGTACAGCCTGATTTTTGCAGCCTCCTGAGCTGTGGTTGATACCTAACCTGGAGAAATCATTGATTCTTTGACGCAGAAATTAGCATGTAAGTGCAGGCACCTAATAGCTAAAAACAGTGTCTAATAAACCTAGTAAGTTTTCATTGTTTCTATTCATAATCCAAAGTGACCTGGCTGGCTGGCTGGGGTTGGGGCTGAGACCAGGGCCCCATCTTTATGTAATACATGTTTGCTACCAGCTGCTGAGGGAGCCTTCCTGTCTGTATTGTTAATATGATAGAGGCCTTTGGTTTCCAGTATCATCTCTTTGGAATTTCTGTCTCAGACCCTGTGCAAATGAACATAATCCCTGGCAGGAAAGGCATTTTAAAGTCCTGGCATGAGGCTTGGGGCCTCTGACTTTCACGTGAGGAATGCCAGATGCTGCTGGTCTTTCCTAGGGCCTGGGTTTTACTCTGGAGGCTTCAGGTGTTCTTGCTGGGGAGGAAGAGGCTGCTGGCTCATGAGGGCTGTCATCCAGGACTTTCCCAAGAAAGAGGATGCAGAACAATTTTCTAAATGTCTCAGGACAACTAGAGACATTTAGGATAACCCATCTTCCAATTTTTAATGAGCACGACACACATTTAGTCTTTTTTTTTTTTTTAAGATATTTATTTATTTGGCTTCATTAAGTCTTAACTGCGGTGCATGACCTTAGTTGCTCTATGGCATGTGGGATCTTACTTCCTCGACCAGAGATCAAATACACATCCCCTGCATTGAAAGGTAGATTCCCAACCACTGGGCCACCAGGGAAGTCCTTTAAATGATTTGGCGCCGTACTTCCTACCCTTTCTCTAGTCATACCACATGTAGAGCAGAATATTGTTGAACAGAATATTTCTAAGGAAAGTAGACAAGGCTACTTCTAGCTAGAGGAAGCTACTAGTCCAGGGGCCCTGGCTGCCCCAGCTCCTGGGGGATTATTTATCTCAGCCAACCTGTAGCCAATCAAGACCTGCCAAAGTGCACCAACCAAGTGGCTGGAAAGCACTGATAGGAATACACAGATTGGGCTCATTGAAGACTGTCAGACTGCCATTCATTTATTTTACATTTGCCCCTTAAACACTACTGATCAACTGTCCTTCGTCAGGCACTAGGTGCTGTGGATGGATACTGGGAGGGGCAAAAGCAGGTACATATCATCCCTGGCCTCATGGAACTGATGGAGACATGGAGCATACAGGTAAGTGGTATGTCACTGACTTGCTAAGTGGCCTTGGACAAGTCACTTAACCTCTCTGAACTTCACTTTCTTCACCTGTCCAATGAGAATGAGAAGCATGTACCTTGTGGGATTATTGTGAGGATGGAACAAGATCATATTTATTAAACAGCCTCACTCAATGACCAGCCAGCAGGGAGTACTTACTAAGAGGGGATACACTTGCTACAAGGTGAAAGGTTGGTATACGGTTATTAGATTATTATTCTCCATCTCGTACTCTGTACTGCCTGATGACATTTACAGTGTTTTCTGGAAGAAAGGGAAGTTGCATAGACTCATTTGGGTGGGGTGGGAAAAGGGGGGAGTGTTAGGTGTTAGTAGCTCAGTGTGTCTGGTTCTTTGCAACCCCATGGACTGTAGCCCACCAGGCTCCTCGGTCCATGGGATGCCGCAAGAAAAGAAGGGACGGATATTGCTAAATGTACTGCTCATCTTTTCCCCTTCCTAGTAGACTGCTGCTGACACCTAGAAGGTATTGACCCAGGGTCTCTGAGCTAGACTGGGCTTGCAGAATGTATAGTTTTCTTACCTTCCCAGGTGGTTTGGATGCAGAGCAACTTTGAGAAACACTGGTATGGCTGACACTCTAGAAGGGTGACCTTCCTGTCTCCATCCTGCTGTCTCGGGCCACAAGATAAATAGTCATGGTCCTCTGCCAGTCATGTGGAAGGAACTAACTGAGCCCAGACCCAGGCAGTTTGATCAGGGGGTAGGCATCTGGCTGAAATCTGGACAGTCAGAATTCCTCCCCCATGAATCTGGAATAAGGACCAAGAGATTTCATTCTTGGCTAACACTTTCAAACAAAGAAGAAATACACATTTGGGGCCAGCAAGGAGGCTTCTCTCTACTATGTGGACTGAGTTAGCAGAGAGATAATGGAGTCATTGGGAGAGAAAAAAGGGAATAACCCCTGGGTTCCCCATGGATCTTCATTTTCTGATTCCATTCTGCTCTTTAGGTTTAATTGCTCTTGCCCTCGGGTTCTGTGAACCTACGCTTGTATATTTAATGTAAGGTGGTTTCTGTTTCTTGCAACCAAAATAGTTCTCTTTAATAAAAGAACTATTAATAAAAGGGGGACTTATTTATTTTGCTGTGAAGAAAGGAGAGGATTTGGAGAATTTGAAGAGGGTCTGAGCCAGGGGTACAGAATTTATTCAGTCAAATTTAGGGTATTAAATCTCATGTCATCTCACTTCATGGAGTAGTCTCAACCTTAGGGTTTCCTCAGTGGCTCAGATGGTAAGGAATCTGCGTGCAATGCAAGAGACACAAGTTCCATCCCTGGGTCAGGAAGATCCCCTGAAGAAGGGAATGGCTACCCACTCCAATATTCTTCCCTGGAGATTTCCATGGACAGAGGAGCCGGATGGGCTACAGTCCATGAGGTCACAAAGAGTCGGACATGACTGAGTGACTAACACACATACACAGTCTTAACCTTGAACCAGAAGAGTTTACCACCTGTGCCTTCAGTTCAGTTCAGTCGCTCAGTCATGTCTGACTCTTTGCAACCTCATGGACTGTGGCACGCCAAGCCTCCCTGTCCATCGCCAACTCCTGGAGTTTACTCAGACTCATGTCCATTGAATCGGTGATGCCATCCAACCATCTCATCCTTTATCGTCCCCTTCTCCTTCCTTCAATCTTTGCTACCATCAGGGTCTTTTCCAGTGAGTCAGTTCTGCACATCAGGTGGCCAAAGTATTGGAGTTTCAGCTTCAGCATCAGTTCTTCCAATAAATATTCAGGACTGATCTCCTTCAGAATGGACTGGTTGGATCTCCTTGCAGTCCAGGGAACTCTCAAGAGTCTTCTCCAACACCATAGTTCAAAAGCATCAATTCTTCAGTGCTCAGCCTTCTTTATAGTCCAACTCTCACATCCATGCATGACTACTGGAAAAACCATAATGGACTAGATGGACCTTGTGTCTGCTTTATACCTGAGACATTGAATGTTTTCTCAACTTCATCTGGTCCTGCAACCTGGAACATTAATGATGACAATGATTTCCATTTGTATGTTTGCCTTATAGTTTACAAAGCCTAGGTCACCTTTGTAGGATACCACAAACATAGTTGTTTGATTTGTTGATTCTGTGCATTAACTGTGTTCTGAGCTATGGGTCATATGCTATTTAAAACTTTATTTTAGTTCACAGAAGGCTCCTGCTGCTGCTAAGTCACTTCAGTCGTGTCGGACACTGTGCGACCCCATAGATAGCAGCCCACCAGGCTCCCCTGTCCCTGGGATTCTCCAGGCAAGAACACTGGAGTGGGTTGCCGTTTCCTTCTCCAATGCATGAAAGTGAAAGTGAAATCGCTCAGTCGTGTCCGACTCTTAGCAACCCCATGGACTACAGCCTACGAGGCTCCTCCATCCATGGGATTTTCCAGGCAAGAGTACTGAAGTGGGGTGCCATTGCCTTCTCCAGGGCTCCTGCTAGAAACTTTATAAGCAGTACTTTTCTCCTGTGTGGTGATATCACCAAAGAAAATGGTTTAAGTTGAGAGAGTAGATTGTTCCAATTGGCAGTGGAGGAAGAAGCAACGGATGATGTGGGTGGGAAGTGGGCTTACATACCTGGAAATCATTAAGAACAAAAGTGATATGAGCAAGACATATGCTTATCTTATCAGGCTAAAGCCCTGACTTTTGGGTCCTTTTCCAGCTCTGGGTTTTTATGTTACTAAATGGTGAAGTCACCAGGTGAGAACACAGACTCAATGCCTGTCTCTGTGACCAGTTTACACTGGAGTGGCCTGATTTGGGTTCCTATTCTCAATGAAGCTGTTTCCTCATCTGTAAAATGGGGTTGATCATATTTCTGGTGTATTAGTTAAGGTCCTCCAGAAAAACAGAACCAACAGAAATATCTGTATTTCTGAGAGAAGGGAGAGGAGAGAGAGACTGACTTTACAGAATTGGTCCATGTGATTGTAGAGGCTTGCCAAGTCCAAAATCTGCAGGGGAGGCTGTCAGGCTGAAAACTCAGGGAAGAGTTGCTGCCCAAGTCCACATGTGGTCAGCTGGCAGAATTCCTTCTTGCTCAGGGATGGTCAGACTTTGTTCCATATTCAGGCCTTTAACTGATTGAAGGAGAGTAATCTGCTCACTCCAAGTTGACTGATTCAAATATTAATCTCATCCAATAAACTACCTTCACAGAAACATCCAGAATAATGTTTGATCAAATAGCTGGTCACCATGGCCCAGCCAAGTTAATTTGAAAATTACCCCTTGTCACATCTGGTCACATGGGACAGGACAGAAGCTTTAACTGTGAGAAGTGTTTTATGAGTGTAAATTGCTCTTATACTGCCAAGAGAGAGGGAAGCTCTGTGGGTTCTGCCCTGCACCCCAAGTGAGAGTGTCCTGGCACACAGAGGGTTAAGGGGCCCCTGCCTCTCCTGCTCCTCCACCTGTTGTCTGAACTGTCACTATCCCCTCCCTGACCCTCAGGTGAGGAGGGACTCAAATGGGGGCCGAAGTCGTCTGACATCTGATACTTCCTTCCTGCCTGGATTAGAGTCATATTGTCAATATCATGCCAGTGTTTACCAAATTAACAAATGGACTTCAAGTTAAACACTGAACAATTTGTGAGATGGATTTTTAAAAAATGTGACTGGGCTCAGGGGATCACTCACAGGTGATGGGCTGTTTGCCTTATTTGGACTTCTGGCCTTTAACATCATGTCATTTTAAATTGCTTTTCATGGAAAACGGCCTCCCTGCCATTCTTTAGCCTCCGCAGAGAGCCTCCGGCCAGGCATTTCTGTGCACAGCTGGAGCCTTGCCTTGCTGTGGGGCAAGCTTCTTTCTTCTGGGCCCAACAGAGACAAATATCCTCTGGTCACTTGGTCCAGAATGGAAAATTAAGTGTGTTGAAACACTTCACTCCCCACCAGGAATTTGTAGCAGCAGAGCAGGATCGAGAAGGGCTTTTAGCCAGTCATTACTGTCTGCTAGCAGCAACAAAGAAATCAGAGGTTTCTCTGTGAAGTGGGCATGACACCAGCGTCCAGACTGGGTGTTCCTTGTGCTTCTAGCTGTTGGCATCACGTCCACAGCAAAATACCCAGTGACGTGACTGCATCCTCTCCTGTCGCTTGAGAGGCATCCCTCGAGGGGTGTGCTGACTTAAGTGCCTCTCAACGATGGGAGACACCTTGACTGCTAGGAGACAGGCTGCTCGGAGAAGGGGGCCTTTGGGTAGACAAAGTGATGAGTGTGTCTTGTAGATTTTCATCTCGTAGCCTATTAATTTTTAAATGCTATTTATTTTGGAAAGACATGAAAAGAAAAGAAAGAAGTGGATTTCAGCACCTTTACCGTGTGCTATTCTGCCGTTGTTTCTGTAAGGCAGCAAAGCAACCATTTAAAAAGTGAAAGACTTAGGTCAATTATTTTTCTTTCCTTAGATTACTGGACAGCAAAGAGCTAGTTTAACTGAATTGACCAGTTGTTTGATGAATCAATCAATCAGCAAATATTTGTTCTGTGAGGTCTGTGAGCAAGGCACTCACTGTTTGATTAAATTGTTTGATGAAACAGAACAAATAGACCTGTCTTCTAGGTCCCTTGTAGACACAGTCTAGCTGTGTGCAGCTAATTACCCTACCACCTCTAATTACAGATACACGCTCAAACTGAACTCTTTTCCTTGAACCAAAAGTTAATCCTGGAAATCTGGTAATGCAATTACTGTGCTTGTTTCAACAAGTGGGAGAGCGAGGGAAGGAGGGAGGGAGGGCGAGAGAGAATATGAATATACCCCATTTATGCAGCCCCACAATGAGAGAGAGAGTTACAAAAAGACTTTTATATCCAAGGAAAAATGAAGGTTTGTAATTGTGTATGATTTGGTGTCCAAGATTGGGCTTGGAAAAAAAGCCGGAATCAACTTTCCTAAGTGGCATTTAATGCACTCCCATGGGTTTTGATTTCTCATTAGCTTAGTTTTTAATTGATGTCACAACTCAAAGTCAGGACCATATTTCAAGAAGGAGGAAAGAATGAAAACACTCGGGAAACACACAAAATGACCAAAAAACTCTAAACCACAACAGTGAAAAAAACATGTCTGTCTTCTAAACATTGTCTTAGTGTGAAGCAAACTGATCTGTCAGATATGCTTGTCACATCCACATATTTTATAATCCAATATGTTCAGGCAAGAATTTTGGCACAACCTGCCAACAGCAATCTTGAACTTTTCTTGACACTCTAAAGAGCACGTAGGGAGGGGAAGGGGGGCAGATTTGGGGGCGGCCTTAACCCTTTTATTCAGCATCTAAGAGCCCTGTGGAGCAAGCATCACCCAAGAACAGCCTCAGGGGAGGACCCGCCATGTGAATAGTTGATGACCCATCCTGAGTTCCAACAGCAGCTATTGCTATAGTCCCACCTGCGGCCTCCCCGCCTGTCAGTCACCGAGGGCTTTAAAGCTAACCCCCACTCAGGGACCGCACTCCAGTATTCTTGCCTGGAAAATCCCATGGACGGAGGAGCCTGGTAGGCTGCAGTCCATGGGGTCGCGAAGAGTTGGACACGACTGAGTGACTTCACTTTCCCTTTTCACTTTCATGCATTGGAGAAGGAAATGGTGACCCACTCCAGCGTTCTTGCCTGGAGAATCCCAGGTACGGGGGAGCCTGGCGGGCTGCCGTCTCTGGGGTCACACAGAGTCGGACACGACTGAAGTGACTTAACAGCAGCAGCAGCAGCCACTCAGGGATGACCTCGCCTGGACTGCCATCCAGTTCAGTTCAATTCATGGAAGCACAGAGTTCACAGGACTGGGATGATCTAATCTGGTGGTTCTCAGTTTTGGCTGCAACTTGGAATCATCTGGAATGCTTTGTGTGTGTGTGCTCAATCATATCCTACTCTTTGCAACCCCATGGACTGCAGCCCACCAGGCTCCTCTGTCCATGGAATTTTCCAGGCAAGAATACCGGAGCAGGTTGCCATTTCCTACTTCAGGGGATCTTCCCAATGCAGGGATCTAACTTGCATCTCCCGAGTCTCCTGTACTGCAGGTAGATTCTTTACCAGTGAGCCACCGAGGAATGCTTTTTAAAAGGACAAAAACGGATGTCTGCTCCCATCCAACACAATTCAAGCAAAAGCCCTGGGGTAGGTCCTGGCTAGTGAGACTTTTTCTAAGTCCCCAGGTGACTGTAATGTGGTACCAGGATTGGGAACCACAGTCCAATCTTTCAGTTTATGGAGGCCCCCAGTCAAGGGTGACTGCCAGTGTCCAGGCCAGGACTTGCATCCAGGCATAGGTCAGTTTGGTGGCTTGATGGTTTTGAACACCAGCAGAGGCTCAGTCCTGCCCTGGGCTCCGTGGGGTTGCAAGAGGAAACTGCTCCATGCCCCCAAGTGGCGTACAGCCTGGGTGTGGCAGCAGAACTCATTGAAGAAGCAGTCAAATGAAATGGTAGGGCAATGCTCATTCAAGGAGGGAGCTTCCTATCGTCCAATGCCAAGTCCAGACTAAAGTGTCCTGGAAGGGATACTAACAAGACTGGTTGGAGTGGAGGGAAGCATTATAGGAGTCAGGAGACCATAGGCAGAGCTCAGGGCTGGGACATGTGGCCAGGGAAGGGGAGGCAAGGGCACTTTCCAGGGGCAGAGGTTGGGTGACAACTTGGAAGTTGGAATGAATGATGTGCAGGTCACGTGCTTTAATGGCCTTTGCTGGAGAGAGCCCAGGACTCGAGAGAAGCTTGAGGGGGAATTCAGGGCAGAGAGGCAGGCATTGCAAACAGGAGAAATCCAAAGAAGCTAAGTTTAAGGGTGACTGCCTTCCCCACATGGGGAGTTAACATCACTGAAAGTTAAAACTAGATGGTAGAAGGGACTTAGCATGTAGTTGTCTGACGGGAACCCTGTTCTGGTCAGTTGGTAGCCACACTGTACCATGAGTTGAATATTTTGAAATCTCCCATGCATCACATCCTTGGCATCATGGTGCCAGTTTCTTTGGGAGCGTTATTTTGAGTCAAGTATTTTGGGGAATTCTCTGGACTATTTAGGGTGGGGTGAGAGACATTTAGAGACAAATGGGTAAAGAGAGGCTTCTTATCAGTGCTAATAAAAGCTCCATGTCCTCAAATATCAAGCCCATGTCCCCACTGTGGCAGCTGATGGGCCATGAGATCGGTGGGGTCTCTCTTCCCTCACATACACCTTCTCACTGAGGCTCCTCTCCCCTTGTCTCCTCCCTCTGGACCTCTTGCCTGGTTGTCTGCTTCCTCTCTTGACTCCATGGATTAAGCCTGCCTTTGCTGTGCTTTTTGTAAGAACAGGCCCAGAAGGCCTTTTTTTAAAGGGAAGGAAGGTGGGGTGTGGGCACCAGATGTCCTTATCCTTCAGAGCTCTGTTGTTCAGACCCTGTAGGAGCCCACAGGCAGATAGGCATTCCTCTTAAGCACTCTATTCAGCCACACTGCTTCCTTTCATATCACACATTTGTCACTTGACTATCGTTTTCTCCATTTACTTTGCAGGCAAGTGCGGCTACTAAGCAGCCACTCCCATTCTACAGATGTTGGCCTCACCACAGCACTGTGTATGCTTTGGAAAGCCTCTGGGGTCCTTGCTCTGTGAGCCCACTCTAAGGGCTTCCTCCCAGAAGCCATCTTGACTTCATTTTGCCTGACTTGATTCTGATAGTGAAGCCAGCTCGAAATTCCCACCTTCCAAAAGTGAAGGAGACTAAACTAAGGATACCCTGGCCATTTTGGATCTGTCTCTGTAAGATAGGGTTTCTCTTTACTGGATCATGTTTCTCATACTTTAGCCCCAGGAATGCAAAGCTGAAAGAGACCTTTGAGATCACTTGATCTAGCCCCTTCATTTTAAAGTCTGTATGGATGAATGGCTAAGAAAAGAAGGTCTGGTGTCATACTATATATAAATATGTATGTGTGTATTGATATACACATATATATACACACACATACATAGATATACATATATGTTAGTTGCTCTGTTGTATCTGACTCTGTATTGATTGACTGGGTTTAAATCTTGGTCCCACTACTTTGAAGTTGCATGACCTTGGATATGTCACTTAACCTCTTTGAACAGGTATAACAGTCTTTGTGTCATTGGTTGGTGGCCATAATTAAAGGAGATAATTCATGTAAAGTGCTTAGAATAGAGCTTGGCATATAAATACAGTTTTATCATTATTGCTGTAAATGAAGAACTTGAGACAGACATATTCTGTAGACTTGAAGGAAACTGGATACTGGGAACTATTTTGTAATTTGTCATGTTAGTTAAGTGGTTCTTAAACTTTTCACCAGAGAATACCTAATATCAGAGAAGAGTGGAAATATAAATCCAAGTAATCCAGGGGCTTAACTCCATTCCATAAGAATCTTGGACTTTTGTATTATCTGTAAAAAATGTATGTAAAATTTGCATTTTTTTCTTAATGTTTGTGTTTGTTCCAATATAGAAATAGTGGTTTTCCCCCATAAGCTCTTTATCTTTATGAAAATCAACTCTCCTAAACATGTGTTGCTTATTTATTGTACAGCGAGCATATCTGAGTGTGAAACTCTAGTTTGAGGGACATGAAATTAGTATATGGAGTATCTTAAACAGCCTATGACTACTTCCATGAAAGGTGAGACTTCAGATGTCTTGCAGAAACCAGGAGGGACAAAGTTATACAGAAGTAGCACCTCCTCCCTGGGAAGGAGGCGGGGCCAGTCATAGGAGATGATGATAACTTCATCCCTGAAAGCTGGCAGTTTTTTGTTCTGGGTAGACCCAGAGGCCCCTCTGTGTGATTCTCTGGGCTCCAGACTGGGGGCTCTGGTCCCGCCATGCCCCGGGGAGGCCACAATCTGAAAGACGCAGCGTGACTTGGTGCCTCGAGGCAGGCTATGTGCTGAAACGGAGGCGAGACAGACTGTCAGCGTGGAAACCATGCGGTGACAGCTTCCTTCACCCTCCAGACCTGTCAGCTCACAGGGGAGCTGACAGGCCTGGACTAATAAGGTAAACAAAGGCTTTAGAGCACGGAGAAGGAATGCCGGAATTCTTTCTTTAATGTTTCCCTATTCATAACATGTCAGAGACTTAACGCCTGGCCCAGTGCAGGCAGCAGTTCCTGGCTTTTAAGATCTCCCAAGGGTAGTGTAGGGCAAAGCCGGAAGCCCAGAGGCTGAGTGCAGAGTCAGAGCACCTGACCGCTTCCTTGGGAAGTCCTAAAGTAGTGTGTCTGAAGATAAAGTCTCAACTGTAGCCTGCTGGCCGAGGCCCAGTCACAGCCATCACAGCCATTGCCTGACTTTCTCTCTCCCCATTCCAAAGCTCTTCATACTCACTCACCTTTCTCATTCCAGAAGCTCAGTTACACTTTTCTTTATTTATCTTAGACACTGCCAGGGAAAACCACCTCAGCTTTGCCTTCTCGGAGATCTAGCCAGTGTGCATCCTCCCATTTCATTCTAGAAAAGCCACCAGCTTTTCTGGATTACCCACTGCCCTCCCCCTACCTCACATTAGGTGTTTCTGACTCCTGGACCCCTTTCCTATCCACCCACTCACGCTCCCCCTTGCACGTCAGAATCTGTTTGCAGGGCTGGGATGGCAGTAATACAGTATTTTTGTACCATTACTTAAAAAGACAAATGGCCTGTTAGGCTTTTAGGATGTAATTTAAAAGCCATTTGTCTAGTGGTAATAACTGGAAATGGACTTCCTCTATAGGCCAGGATGACTTCCTCCCAGAGCACAGGATTGGCTAATGGTGACCGCTTGGCCGTGGCTGTTTTCAGATGTACCTACTGCCTCCACTGGAAGGTTTGGGGAGGGAGGAAATGGCATTTTGAGGGGACCGTGAGCTCGTGGAGGGCTTTGGAGAAAGGCCGATGCTGCTGCTCTTGTTCATGTGCTGAGAGGACCAGGAATAAAAATAAGTTCTCGAGGGTGGAGATCGTGATGGTTTTAACAGCCAAATCTCACCCATTGGAACCCTTGAAATTTGAAAAGTTTGGGCTTCATCTTTGTTCTAAGAATCAGCAGATGAATTTGAATGTCTAGCTTTGGTGTGCCTCAGAAGTGACATTTCTCAGACAACTGTGGCTTTTTCCTGCAGAGAGCAGTTTTATTTTAATCATTCATGACAGTTTTCAAGAATATATTACCTGTGCCTCTTCTTCAAAAGAATTGTTGCAGAGATGTTCAGTGCTCATTGATGACTCAGGACCATTATTTTGAATGTCAATTTTAAAGACGTTGTCTTCTTTTTACTATTCTTTTATTCATTATATGTTATTTTATAATTACATCACTTCATCCATCTTGTCATTTAATATACATTTACTCTTTATTTAGTGGGGAAAGATGATGGAAAATCCCAAATAACAAAATAAATGATGATTTCTAACTCTATGGATTACTCTGTGACCTTTGAAAAGGATGTAGCTGGCTATTGACATAAAAATTAAAATATTGGAAATAATTTTGCTGTATCACTAAGTGATATAGATGCATCTGTTCAAGCTGGATTTAGAAAAGGCAGATGAACCAGAGATCTAACTGCCTACATCCACTGGATCATACAAAAAGCAAGAAAATTCCAGGAAAAAACATCTACTTCTGCTTTATTGATTACACCAAAGCCTTTGACTGCATCTATCACAACAAACTGTGGAAAATTCTTCAAGAGATGGGAATACCAGACCACCTTACCTGTCTCCTGAGAAAATTGTATGCAGATTAAGAAGCAACAGTTAGAACTGGACATGGAACAGCAGACTGGTTACAAATTGGGAAAGGAGTACGTCAAGGCTGTACTTGATGTACACCCTGGTTATTTAACTTGTATGCAGAGTACATCATGCAAAATGCTGGGCTAGATGAAGCACAAGCTGGAATCAAGTTTGCTGGGAGAATTACCAATAACCTCAGATACGTAGATGACACCACCTTTATGGCAGAAAGCAAAGAAGAACTAAAGAGCCTCTTGATAAAAGTGAAAGACGAGAGAGAAAAAGCTGGCTTAAAACTCAACATTTAAAATACCAAGATCATGGCATCTGATCCCATCACTTCATGGCAAATATATGGGGAAACAATGAAAACAGAGAGAGACTATTTTCTTGGGCTCCAAAATCACTGCAGATGTGAGTGCAGCCATGAAATTAAAAGACACTTGGTCCTTGGAAGAAAAGTTATGACCAACCTAGATAGCATATTAAAAAGCAGAGACATTACTTTACCAACAAAGGTCCATCTAGTCAAAATTATGGTTTTTCCAGTAGTCATGTATAGATGTGAGAGTTGGACTATAAGGAAAGCCGAGCACCAAAGAATTGATGCTTTTGAACTGTGGTGTTGGAGAAGACTCTTGAGAGTCCCTTGGACTGCAAGGAGATCCGACCAGTCCATCCTAAAGGAAATCAGTCCTGAATATTCATTGGAAGGACTGATGCTGAAGCTTCAGTACTCCAGTACTTTAGCCACCTGATGCGAAGAGCCGACTCATTAGAAAAGCCCCTGATGCTGGGAAAGACTGAAGGCAGGAGGGGAAAGGAATGACAGAGGATGAGATGGTTGGATGGCATCACCAACTCGATGGACATGAATTTGAGCAAGCTCTGGGAGTTGGTGATGGACAGGGAGGGCTGGTATGCTGTAGTCCATGGGGTCACAAAGAGTCGGACATGACTGGGTGACTGATCTAAACTGATTGAAGTGATGCTGTGGGCTGCTAAACATTTTATACATCAGGGTGACCCCTATGCCTGGGAATCCTGTTGGGTTCTGATTCCAGACAGTTCAAATCAATGCATGAAGATGCCAAAGTACTCAGCCTTAGATGAAAGTTCTGTGTGTTCAGTTAAAGGATTCCAGGCAAAGCAAGCAACATTTACTGATCACCTATCACATGCCAAACTCTATTTCAGTTGTTTTCGTGTGATCTCTGTTGACTGGTAATGATGCTCTGTGATTATCTTTGTTTTCATAGACAAGGAGGCTAAAGCTAAGAGATATTGTGTGGCTTGCTCAGGTTCACACAGTTGAAAAAGAGTGGGGCTAGGATTTGGATATAAATATTGATATAATTGACTCCAAGTCCGACGTACTTGCTTCTACGCTACACCAATTATCTATTGCTTCAGTAATGCTGCATGATGCATGACAGGCAACCACAAAACCGCAGTGGCATGCAACAGTAAGTGCATATTGTTCACCCCTCTGGGGTCAGCTGGGAGTCAGCCAGGCCCTTCTGCTGTTCTTGGCTGGGCTCAGCCGCATGTCTTGTGGTTGACTGGCTATTGGCTGATCTAGGCTGGCCTTGTCTGGGGCAAATGGGGTGACTCGGCTCTGCTCCACATGTCTTTCATCCTTCAGCAGGCTAGCCCAGGCATGTCCTCGTGGCAGTGACAGGTGGAACAGAGCAAGAGGAATCATACAGCCCCTTGAATCAGATAGGCTGGGAATAGCACACAGTCATTTCTATTGGCCAAACCAAGTCACATGATCCAGTTCAGCATCAAGAATGAAGAAGACACTCCTCCTCTTTTATGGAAGAATCACAAAGTTATGTTGTAAAGGGTGTGAATACAGGGAAGGGTGAAAATTGAGGCCAATCGTATACGACAAGCTGCCTTATTCAAGCAGGTGTTCTGAGGGCTTCATCTGGTGGGTGGAGAGGAGGAAGACAAATATCTGTTGAACCAAAATAACATTATTCCATAATATGTTATTAGAGGTGTGTCCCATTCCTAGATAAATTTGAGAGAGGCTGCATAAATCAAACTGAAGATTTATCTACTGCTATACTTCTCAGTGCCTTCAATATGTCAGGGCGCATTGTGATACTAGATGGAGAGAGTATTCAATATTCCCCAAAATCATTTTTTCATACAGCCTACCTGTTAACATCTTTTAGGGAAAATGTTCTGGGAAACCCCAATTTTGAAAAAAACAGACTAATGACTCATGAAAGTGAAAATCGCTCAGTCATGTCCAACTCTTTGCAACCCCATGGAACTATACAGTCCATGGAGTTCTCCAGGCCAGAATACTGGAGTGGGGAGCCATTCCCTTCTCCAGAGGATCTTCCCAACTCACAGATCAAACCCAGGTCTCCCACATTGCAGGCGGATTCTTTACCAGCTGAGCCACAAGGGAAGCCCAATGACTCTTAGGGTGACTTTTAACACCAAGTCCTACTATTTGACACTATCCTGTAACACGGGCACGCACTCTGGGGCTATTAAGAAAAGGAGAGAGGTGCTTTTGTTGTGTATCTCCCAATCCCCACATTGAATGAACGCATCTTCATGACCCAGAAAGCAAACCCACAGCCCTGTGTTCACTGCATTTCTCTGGCTGTCAGTGCTTCTTGCTCCTGGGCTCTGGTGCTCAGGTGCCATATCTGGGCAAGAGGCTGAAGGACATGTGTCCTCTAAGACTACAAAGTATGGGCTTGGTGAAGTAGAAAGCTTTCTGTTCCTTAGCTACTCTTTCCACTTCCCAGGGAGTATCGTGATAGTCCTGTCCTGAGATTTCTGCAAGTATTTCCTTCAGGTAACCGCCGTGGCATATAAAAAAACAAAAACGAAAACTGCAGGAGCAAAGGCAGCTCAATTAAAAGCACACTTGTGCTTTGAATATAGGCAAGCATGTGAGTATAAAGGACGATTCTTCTCTACTTGGTAAAATGGGACCAACAAAACTGCTACTTGTTGAACCTTTTAACCTCCTTCAGAGCCCTATGTGTGCCCGAAAATACCCGTGTAACAGAAAAAGAAAGCAAGTCTGTAAGGCAGACTTTTTCACATGAAAAATGGTGTGATTTTTCTAACTTGGTTTTCATTGCTGTGCTGAGTAATTCCCTCCTTGCCCTCAGCTGAGCTCTGAAGCCTGGGCTCTGCCTGGCACTGCTTCTGGCTCACCCTGCCAGCTTGCCCAGGAGGACTTTTTGGCCAGAGAATTACAGCACTTCTGTTCCCCTCTGCTTGACACCTAGGCTGGACCCTTGACTCCACTCCCGCCCTCCACCTCCTCCTTTGGAACTGCATCCACTGATCTCTGACTTGGACCCCGCTATCTGGAAGTACCAGCCTCCCCGTGTGCCAGGAGGTCTGGCAAGGAGTGGACTGGGGGCCTGTAACCAATGCTTCAGACAGACTCTTCCTTTCCTCCAGAGGCTTAACAAAAATGATTGGAGTTGATTTGGCAGGGCTGGAAATGACCCGTCATCCCCTCTTCCAGTGATCTCCGTGCGCGGGGAACAGTGCTTACTGTTCTGGGTTCACACCCACTGCACATGTGATCACGTGTGAACTCGTGCTCTTTGGAACTGTGTTCATTTACATAACACATTTCTCAGGTGCCCGTAAGTTATGCATGAGTCTGTGTTAATCATCTGAAATCTCATTTGAACACAACACTTTTTTTCTTACTCTGCAGGTTTCCCTCTCCCTCCCACTCAAGCTCATGCAGCGCTTCAGAAGCAGTTGGGTCTCTCTTTCCTGACACTGTCAGGGAGGTGCTCAGAAGCCCAGGTGGAGTGGGGCATCTCACCCAAGGCACCTTGATGGGCTGGCAGAGGATCTGTAAGGGCCAGGAGTCTCTGCCCCACAAACCCTTCCTCTCTCTTCATCCTCCTTTCTCCGGGCTTGTTGGCCTGTCTCTGCTAGGAAAGCTAGTGTATGGGACAGTCAAGCTATTCCTAACTAGCCCTGGGCTCATGCTTCTGGGAGCCTTTCCCAGAATTCCACTAGGCAAGGCCTCTGTATTGACTAATGTCCAGTGATTATTTCCTCTCGCCAGTTAGAATTCTCAAGAGCTGAGAACGGTTTTTTCTCGGCCACCGGAAGGTGTGAGCTGAAGCGCTACAGAGGACAGAATTTTAAGTAGTTCCCATCAGGGTTTGCCCCTACGGGAATTCATTCCTCTCCTCTGCCTGGCTCCATCCTGCTCCCCATGTGTCATGACCTGAGCAAAAGCCAGGTTCAGTTCCCACAGGTGCACAGACCCCACTCTCCTAAATGAGAGAGATGAGAAAAGTGATGAGAGCTGATATCCCTGCTTCCCAAAACAGGAAGCAGGCGGGATAGATTGACTTGATATGGAGCTATCAGACTGCAACTTGCTCACACTGGGACTTTTATCACTGCCACTCATCAGCACTCCGGCAAGCTCATGAATAATGTATTTCCCAGTGATTTCCTTCCTTATTTGCTAGCTTGAGGCAATATTGATTTTTTAGAAGTCTACATAGCTGAGGTGTTGTGGTAACATTTATTTAAAACAAGTGGGAGACAGAACACATATATATTTATCTCTACATATGTGTTAGGGTCTGTTGTCAGTGGATAATGATGTTCGCTTAAGAGGCCACAGTTGGTTATTCAGCATGTTTTTCCAATCAAAGACTGGTTCAGACTGGAGCCCTGAGGCAGGTTGAAACAGCCGTGTGGTGAACCAGGATGACAAGGCAGAGTGGACTGGGATGAGGATGAGGTGGAGTCACAGGTGTGGAAACTGAGCCATGGGATTAGCAGTAAGATGGGTTTCCCTGGTGGTTCAGACAACAAAGAATCTGCCTGCAATGCAGGAGACCAGGGTTCGATCCCTGGGTTGGGAAGATCCCCTGGAGAAGGGAAAAGCAACCCATTCCAGTATTCTTGCTTGGAGAATTCCATGGACTTAGGAGCCTGGTGGGCTTCAGTCCATGGGGTTGCAAAGAATTAGACACAACTGAGCAACTGGCACACAACACACATGCATTCCTTTGTTATTCAGTTGAGGGTCTGCCCTCCCTTCACCTTTCTTCTCTCTGCATCCCTGTCCTGGATGCAAAACCTCTCCTGGCTGCTGCCGCTGCTGCCACTAAGTCGCCTCAGTCGTGTCCGACTCTGTGCAACCCCATAAACGGCAGCCCACCAGGCTCCCGAGTCCCTGGGACTCTCCAGGCAAGAACACTGGAGTGGGTTGCCATTTCCTTCTCCAGTGCATGAAAGTGAAAAGTGAAAGTGAAGTTGCTCAGTCGTGCCCAACTCTTAGTGACCCCATTGACTGCAGCCTACCAGGCTCCTCTATCCATGGGATTTGCCAGGCAAGAGTACTGGAGTGGGGTGTCATTGCCTTCTCCACTCCTGGCTGCACCAGTTTCCATAGCAAAGGGGCAAATGTGATGGTGACTTATGGGCGATGCTCCTGCAAAGGGGCCAAGAAAGTTAAAAAAATCTAAAGTGCTAACTAGCATTGGTGACCACGAGGCTCATCTTGGAGAAAGAAGAGTGCGGCTCCCCAGTGCTCCCCAGTGCGGCTGGGGAGGCAGCAATTCCCCTGGGTGGCACTGTCCTGCTAATAGGTGCCGGTGGGTAGCTGGCATCTTTACCTGTGAAAGGCACCTGGCTCAGCGCCTCTGTGTACTTTGTTTATGATTCTCAGCAACTGATGGAGAGAAGTGCATACCTCGAATTACTGCGCTGATGGCAGGCCTGATGCCCCCAGCCCTGCTCACCCACCCACCACCTCGGGCGAGCCAGAGGCATGCTTCGAATTTGACAGGCTGTCCTGGCCTCCTACTTAATTATATTGTCACACAAGCTTTCAGGGATTCCAAGAAGAGAGCCCTCTTCAGGGAAATTTAATTCTCCTCCCAAGCCATTCCCTTAGCCCTCCCCTCACCACTCTGGTCTTCCTCTCAAAAGTTCAGCAAGTGCTGGACACCTGCTTGGTGTTGAAAGAGGGTCTAATAGGAGGAGGAAGTGACTGGAGTAATCCTCCTTCACACCCTTTTGTCCCTGGCACTCAAGGCTCAGGCTTCATCTCCTGGGGTGGGTATAATGGCTGAAGTGGA
The DNA here is from genome assembly GCF_000754665.1 of Bison bison bison. Taxonomy (NCBI): domain Eukaryota; kingdom Metazoa; phylum Chordata; class Mammalia; order Artiodactyla; family Bovidae; genus Bison; species Bison bison. The sequence goes on along the minus strand of NW_011494673.1, from coordinate 753,567 downwards.
AAAAACAGAGTCCCTGAAGTTCTGGAGAGAATCCCCGGGAGGCTGTGGAGGGTCACAGAGGTGGAAGAGGAGAGCATGGCACAGCTGGCCGGCTGAGGCTCCAGTCTCTCCTGCCCACTGACTTGCTACTCCTACAAGCTACTGATTAGAACTCCAAATTCTCACCCACATGGCCCCCTACTGTTTTGAAGGAATTTCACATAGAGTCTATTGTGTGAACTTCCCCGTATACTGGAGTTGGTTGCCATTCCCTTCTCCAGGGGATCTTCTCCATCCGGGGATCCAACCCAGGTCTCTTCCATTGCAGACAGATTTTTTACCGTCTGAGCCACCAGGGAAGCTCCTATAGTCTAGATCATGTCCCCAAGCCCCCGATTCAGTTGTCTTATCTAGGCTTATCTAGTTGAAGCCCTCTCATCTTTCCTTCCATCTCAACCTTGTGAACAAGAGAAGGTAGCAACACTCTGCCTCCACTTCATGACTTACAATCCCCGCCCCCACACTGACTGGAGCTGCCTTCTTTAAGGTGACCATCAATATCCAGGTCTAATCTTAGGGCCCTTTCTGAGTCCTCACTGGCTCTGGTGCATTTTTTTCCTATTACCAATTTCCAATGCCCTTCCACTTTGTCCCAGTACACCTCACACCTCCTCCAGGTTCAACCCCACCTACTCCTAGCATACTCACCTTCGCCCAGTGCACCCCAGTCCACTCCTACCTGCTTCCAGTGTACTAACCTCCTCTCAGGGTACCTCCAGTCCCCTCCCAGCTCCTCCCAGTGTACCCTCATGTTATAAGCTGGTAACATGTTCAACCCAAAGAAATGGGTCTCAAATGGTGTCACTGCAGGCATCAGTGCGGACACTATTTGGGGTCAGTCAGCAGTGCTAGTGATCTCAAATCCTTCCATTTGAATAACTACCAATTTGGCCCACATTCAGGAGGTGGCCCAAGGTCCCTATAACTATGACACTGGGAAGTCACCCGGCAGTGATGCTCACCCACCTCCATCTCTTTGGTCCCAGGTGGTCCTGAAGGCCTGAGTGCTCTGCGTTTTGGAATTCTGATTCCCCCATTTGCTGAGCAGCACGTGGAACTGAGAGTTTGGGTGGGTGAAATGGGAATCGCCCTCCTTCCCCCATCTTGTTGAGTCAAAAGCCTGAAGCTGGACCCCCTCTCAGCTTGGCTCTTTACTTCTGCTTGCCTAACAAGGAAGTGGCTGAAAGGAGGGCTCGTTTCCTCTGCAGGGAGCGGAGAGAGGGAGCGTGTACAGCCGACTCTCGTTTATTTGAAATTGCTCCATGGTGCAAGGCCCTCTAATCGATCATTTCTCCACAAACGTCAATGGGAGAAATGTGAGTTCCGTATTTATAAAGCCAGAAAAATGGGGGCTTGTCCCCCACCTCCCAGGTGTGTATTTATGCACTGATGAATGACCCCAAAGTGGGTTTGTTATAGAAAACGTTCGTGCCAAAGACAAGAACCTTGCATCTGGAAACATAGTCTGACAATTAGGCCTCTGAGCCCCGAGGCCAGCATTCAGGCTCCGCACTTGTTTCCTGGCTATGACGATCACATCCTTATTGCTGGGGTGAATGCAGGAGTTTTGGAATTTGGATCCTCCTGGTTTCTACAGCACTGTCCCCTGAGGTTGCTTTGTGTTCTGTTTCAGTTTTGTTTGTTTGTCTGGTTTTTGGCTTTGGGGTTGGAGCTGTAAAAATCTTGGAATCTAATCAGATTCTGCGCAGGAGAACAAAACTCTAACCCCAGTCTTATCACGAGAGGAGAGCTCTGAGGAATAAGGAATTATTCCCTTTGAAGTAGTTAAGTGGGGAGTTCCATGCAGACTTAGGGTACCTTGATTGGATAGGCATTTCCCAGGAGTCTGCATACCCTAGCTCCACCTTGGGGAACAGCACATCTGTACCAAGACGTGATCCTTGACCCCAATTCCTGCCCCCCACCTCCAGCCTTCTAAACAAGGGCACCTTTTGTTTTAAGGAGAGTGAAATAGGAATCACACTTCCAAAATAGCATTTACGAAAAGGGACAGAAGTGAACTGTTAGCACTGGCTAAGTCAAAAACGATGTGTCCTGCCTGGGCTCCCAAAGATCTTTCTCCCTGGGTGAGATCTGAGCTGAGTAACATGTGACCAATCTGAGCCTTGTGTTTATGCACTTTGGGGGAAAAATCAGCTGCTGTGAAAGGGTTAAAAATTTGAGAGCCTCAAGCGACAGGCACATCCAGTTTCAGTCGGGAAGAAAGACAAGTGTTTTGTTAGTAACTGGATATGGCTGGAGCTGGGTTTTGGCCTCCTGTTCCTCTTCAGGTTGAGCCTGGGCATGGCCCAGTTCTTGCAGTTATTCGGAGGTGGAATTGAGGCAGAGGCTCTGGAAGGCAGGGCCTGGGATGTGCTACCCACCCCATCCATGACGCAGAGGGAAGCAAAGCCTTGAGAGGGCTGTGGACTTGATCCGGGCCATCCTTAATAATGGCACAGCAAAGACAAGAATGGGAAAGTCTTGGCACAATCCCAGTGTCCTTTGTGGAAATACCTGGATTATTTTAGCCCATGGATTCAGGCAGGGCTAGTTCAGCCTCTTCTTGGTGGCGATATCTCCCATTCATCTTTTTCCTCCCCCACCATCCAGATCCCTTATCTGTGAAATAAGTTTCAAAATAGCTCTTTGGCTGGGTTTCTGTATTAAAATGAGATGGTGCATGTAAAGACTAGAGGCTAACATACTCAAAAAATGTTTGTTCTTGGGCTACCAGGAATTCTCCCAGGCTTGGGATCTTGCATGTAGATAGAACAGCCCCTTCAGAATCACTAAGGATACAGATAAAGCCTCTGAAAACCAAATATCCTTGTTAAAGTTTGGCATACTCCAGCCCCTTCATGGAGGAACCCCACGTCAACCTGAAAGGCAAATGGGATGAGGAGAATAAAAGGGGGCTTTTCTGAGCAAAGAGGGACTCACCCTGAGAAGCAGCGCCAAGTTAACGATGCCTGAAGAAGGCCTGTGAAATTATAGAGACCTGGAGATGAGAAGGCCAGAGGAAATAATGCTTTTCTTGTCTCAGCTGCGGGGGCAGGAGGAGAGCAACAGCTGGCAGGCATATGCAGCCTGTTAGGGGCACGCTCCCATCAGCAGAAGGAAATCCTGCCCGGCACTGCAGGGCTTCAGCGGCCACTAGGGAGCAGGCCGGCTGGGGGTCTCAGGGAGGCTCTGTGTCCCCTCCTAGGCTGCCTGTGCAGAGGCCTCTCTCCCCAGCCCCACTAGGACCCTCCACCTTTGCAGAAGTTGTCAGATCCAGTGATGCTATCGACAGAAAGTCCGAGGAAGACTGGGGTTTACTTTGTATCTACTTCAAAATGCCTATGAATCCCCCAACCCCCCACCTCTGGCTGTGCCTGGATGGGCAACTTTGGTCCACTCTGTAGCCTGGAATCCTTCTCCTCAGCCAGGCTAGACAGTGAGTGGCCTTCTCCTTCCTCCATCTTTTCCTTGGTTTTCCTTTACTGGCCAGGAGATCAGACTCCTGAGAAAGGGACCAGGGCCGCCTGCCACTCCCACCTTGGACCCTCAGCCTCTGAGCCGTTGGACCACGTGACAAGATGCCCAGTATTAGCATCTGCTAATTAATTGGAAAACCCCGCTCCCTGTTGGCCTGTAGCTTTTACAGACCTGAATTAAACGAAGTGTTTATGTGACAGATATGTGGGAGGGATTTCAGATATAATCACCATCAATCTGGCTGCAGCCAAAATAAATTCTGTGAAAAGTAAAACAAACTATTGCACAGACAAAGTAGGCCTTAGGGGTCTCCGGCAATGATCTGTGTTTTCTTATTTAGCTGCGTCTAATATTTCTGCTCTCTTCGGTGAAGATAGGATCTCTGCACACAGGGCATTCTTGCTTCAGCTACAGGGGTGGACACACACTCTCTCCCACTGAGTGAAGGGAGATAGGAAGGGATGTTGCATATTTACATTTAAATTCTTAGTTCAAATAAATCTGCTCTTGGCTGGGCATAGGGTTGGGGGTGGGGAGTTGGGAAATGGGGTGGAGGGCATGCTGCCACCTCTGCCCTCCAACCAGCCTGGCTCTGGGCAAGGGCAGAAAAATCAGAGGCCACCACTCCTTCCAGAGAGGGGCCCTTAGTGAGCCTGTGAGCTATACAAGCTGTCTGAGCTCTCTGTCTCCATCAGTTATTTCAGCACTCCTGTGAGGAAAGAGAGTGAGGAAATTGAAGCTCTGACATGGTAACATCTTGCCCAACTCTAAAAATAGTGATGTTGGCATTGACCTTGACTCTGAAAGCCTGTGCTCTCTCTCTCTACAAAGTCTGAGGAAATAAAGAGCTGGTCCTCTCTGTTGTTGTTCAGTTGCTAAGATATGTTCAACTCTTTGTGACCCCATGAACTGCAGCACACCTGGCTTCCCTGGCCTTCATCATCTCCCGGAGTTGGCTCAAACTTGTGTCCATTGAGTCAGTGATACCATCCATCCATCTCATCCTTTGTCACCCCCTTCTCCTCCCGCCTTCAATCTTTTCCAGGATCAGGGTCTTTTCCAATGAGTTTGCTCTTCACGTCAGATGGCAGAAGTATTGGAGTTTCAGCTTCAGCATCAGTCCTTCCAATGATTATTCAGGGTTGATTTCCTTTATGATTGACTTGTTTGATCTTCTTGCTGTTCAAAGGACTCTCAAGAGTCTTCTCCAGCACCACAGTTGGAAAGCATCCATTCTTTGGTCCTCTCTGAGATGTAGCCTTATCCATCAGGGTCCACCCTGCTTGGCTCTGCCCCGTCTCCCTGCCTCTCTTGCAGCTAGGACTGCTCCATATCCCTCCCCAGTTCTCCCCTTTTGGCTCCACTCGACCCCAGTTTCCAGTCAGGCCTGGAGTGAGGTAGGCAATTCCAAAGTCTCCAGACCAGCAGTTGCCCATCCTGCCTGAGCACACAGCACAGCCTCCTTCTGCCTCTTTTAGGTCTTGCTCAGGTGACCAGTCCAGGACCCTAGCAAATGCTCCAGCAAAGGCTCTGTATAGGTGTCTGGGTGCTTGAAGCCAGCTCCCTAGCTCATCTGTGCCTGGGTTTGGCATACCTGGAAATGTCCCACCCTGTTAGTCAGTGCTGGCCTGGGCCTGGGTCTGGAAGAAGCCATAGCTATTGAGCCTAATGCCTGCCCATCTGCTGTGAATCCCTGATTTGTGTGTTCCAATGTCAGTGGGTCTGTTGCCACATTCTGTCCCCCTTCCTCAAATTCTAGAACTGCTCTCTGTAGCCCTTTTGGTGCTATTCTGACTGATTCTGACATGTGAGAGCCCTTCTGAAAATCTGTCATGAAGAATGTGTTTTCCTGTTTTTTTTTTTTTTTTTTTTTCATATGCTCCTCTATTCCTTTTTGCAAGAATTCCACCTGAGGTCAAAAGGCCCATACTCAGTGGGAAAAGTTTCTAGATCAGTGATTCAGGCCACGACTGCCTGCTCCCTGACCACCCTGCAGTATCAAAGAGTCAGTCATACCTCAGTTATGCTTGTATACGGAGAAGGCAATGGCACCCCACTCCAGTACTCTTGCCTGGAAAATCCCATGGACGGAGGAGCCTGGTAGGCTGCAGTCCATGGGGTCGCTAGGAGTCAGACACGACTGAGCAACTTCACTTTCACTTTTCACTTTCATGCATTGGAGAAGGAAATGGCAACCCACTCCAGTATTCTTGCCTGGAGAATCCCAGGGACGGGGGAGCCTGGTGGGCTGCTGTCTCTGGGGTCGCACAGAGTCAGACACAACTGAAGCGACTTAGCAGCAGTAGCAGCAGAATGCTTGTATACTCTTGGATAGACCAGAGAAAAAAAGGTTCTCTATGAAATAAAAGTGTTTGGCACTTTGCAAGTCCATTCATTCAGTAATAGTTATTGAGTCTACTGTGTGCCTCACACTGTTCCATGTCCTTCTCCATAGGACACATTAGTGAACTAAAAATCCTTGCCTTCCTGGAGTTTATATTCTAGTAGGTGTAAGCAGATGACAAATGATCAGCAGTAAGAAACGTGTACAATAGGGCCAATGAATCAGACAAACAAGCTAAGAGTGACTGAAAGTACTGGAGTCGGAGAGAGTTCACGTTCACATAGGGTGTTTGGGACAAGCCTTATAGAGAAGGTGATGTTTGAACATAGACCTGAGGAAGGTGAGGAAGTTAGCTATGAGGGTATCTGGGGAACGGTGTTCTAGGCTGAGGGACCAGCCATTGCAAAGGCCCTGAGGCCAGACTATGTCTGGCACGTGTAAAGACCAGCAAGAAGGCCACAGTGGCCACAGTACGTGACCAGTGGGAGAAGCAGAAGGAGATGAGATCAGAAAGATAACAGGGACTAGGTTATGTAGGAGCTTGCAGGTACTGTAGTAACTTTGTATTTTTCTAATCCTACTCAAATAAGTTCATAAAGACCAGTCTCTCTCATTAGTCAAGCTGGAGTTCAAGATATTCAACAAAAATTTCTTGAATATATACGTCAAGTCCTAAGGCATACATTGATGAGTAAGGCATTTTCTGCCTTCAGAAAGTTCTATTTTTAAAAACCATTTTATTTATTTGTGTTGTGTTGGTCTTCATTGCTGCACGGGCTTTTCTCAAGTTGCTGAGAGCAGGGTCTACTCTCTAGCTGCAGTGTGCAGGATTCTCATTGCCATAGCTTCTCTTGTGGAGCGTGGGCTCTAGGGCTCGAAGGCTTCAGCAGTTGGGGCACCTGGACTCAACAGTTGCAGCTCCCAGGCTCTAGAGCACAGGCTCAATAGTTGCGGCACATGGGCTTAGCTGTTTCAAGGCATGTGGGATCTTCCTGGATCAGGAATCGAACCCATATCTCCTGTATTGATAGGTGGACTTTTTACCACTGGGCTAGCAAGGAAGCCCCAGGAAGTTCAAGTTTGAATCCCAATAGTTGTGGCAGCCTGGTACAGAGGAAAGAGCCCTGAACTGGGGTGTTGAGAGACCTGGGTTCTAGTCCTGCCTTTCCATTTAACCAAACCTCAGCTTCCTGTCACTGGAGGTACTGACCTATGCCATGGTCATTTCCCAGGTGCTATGGCAATCAAATGAACTGAAATGCATAAAGGAATGTAAAGACTCTTTGAAAACCAGAGAGCCCTGCATAAACAGGAGAGATGATTAGAGGGTCAGGCTAGCATGGTCCTTGCCTCATGTCCCTTTTCTTGGGCCCAGTAGACACAACCTGTATTATAACCTTTGCCGCGCACTGTACTGCTCTCCCTGACCTCACCGGCACTCAGTTCACCTGGTGAGAACCACTGTCATTCATTCAAGTTGATGCAAATCTCCAGCATGAAAGACACATCCTGGGGTATCTATTTTGCAAAGGAAATTTACCCATTCCTTCTCTATTTCATGCTTCCCTGATCAGATAAAGCTGCATTTGGTGCTAACTTTTAAGTCAAGTATGCACAACTCCAACCAACAATAACAAAAACAGGCCCACAGGTTGCCGAACACGGTGAGCTTTTCAAAATGCATTCAGACAGTGTGAGGATATTAATAGGGAGACACGTATCTCATTTCAGCCTACAAAGCAGATCCCACAGTGGGACATGGAAATGCTGGGCGCTTCAAGGTTAGCTTGAACTGAAGAGAGGAACTTGGCTGGGATACAGACACGCCTGAGGCTGTATCCCAGACGCTGAGCTCCTAGCTCTAATGGCACAATCTGTCAACTCAGCTCTGTTTTGAGTGGAACTGGACACTCAGCAATGGCCAAAAACAGCAGTTGACTAAAATAATGAAGCTACGTGTAGACAGTGATGGAGGCAGAGGAAGATATGTCTGGACGGGCCCTTTGGAAATCATCTTGAACACTCTTCCTTTCCTTTACAGGTGAAGACACTAAGACCTTCAGGTCACACTGTGACTGTGTTGGTGACAAGGCTCTAATGCCACTTTGACTGTGGGTGCATTCCCCTCCACTAGAGTCCCAGCGCGCTACATGTCATTAGCTCCTTTTTGTGTGACAGTAGCTCTCTGGACCCAGGTCATCTGAACGGTCCCTTGGAGGTTCTAGGGTCCAGTGACAGGTGTGGGCCATGTTGGTCACAATGGAAAGGGTGTTGAATAAAGGATCCAAAGACCTGGCTGGTCTGAGGCCTGGCTTTGGGTGAATTTACTGGGTGACACTTATTTCTTCAACTGTTTTTTCAACGGCAAAACATGAAGTTAAGAGAATGTGTGTTGATTTTGAAAATGAAATGATGCATGTAGATTTTTATGGCCATTATTTCGCACCTCTCTTGGTCAGATTCCAACATGTCATTTGGGAGGACATGGTTCTGAATTAGGGGATGTGGGGAAGCTGGCTCCTCCCTCCCAAATGGACCCTGGCCTTCACAGCCACAATATACAGGGCTCATCATGATCAACAACACCCGCTCCCCTACCCTCATCTCCTTACCACACCCCAGCTCCACAGCCTCAACACTTTCTCCTCAGTCCTCAAAGTTGTCCTCGAGTTTGTAAATGTCGCTTCTTCACCTGGGGAAGCCCCTCTATCCTTTAAAATGTTAGCATCACTACCTCCAGAGGACCATCCCCAACTCCCCCAGACCAATTAGTTGCTATCTTCTGAAGTTCCAGCTCCACACCTCCTAGGGGCTTGTAAAATGGGGATAATAAGAGAATCTAGATTATAGGGTTATTCTGAGGATTTAATGGATTAGTATAAGTTAAAGCTTTTGGAACAGTGCTTGGTTCATGGTAAGTGCTTCATATTTTCCATTGTTGTTAGAATACTTAATATATTGCTTGCAATGTAAGGGATTATATGTCTCCCTCCTCCACTGCAACTATTAGAGCCAGAACAGAGTCCTGTTTTTCTGTTTTCTCAGTGTTTAACACCATGTCAAGAACATAGTAAGTATCCAATGAATACTTGTTAAGCAGGTGATTGGGCATAGCATGTGTGGTTCTGGCTATGATACTATTTATGTATTTTTTCTAGTAAACTTCATGGGACAAGCAGTCTGTCAACTATATTTCCATGACTTTCTAATGAACTGTCTTGTGGTTTAAAAAATACCCCAAGTCTCAATTTTGTTTAAATAACAAAGAAGGTTGTCTTGGAATTTTAACTAGTAAAACTATAATGTAAAAGCAAGTAAACTCAATTGGTTAATCACTCTTTCTGCTCAGGGTTTTGGTCCCAAGCCACACTGTTCTTGACATGATTTCAAGAACAGAGCCCAGAGCTGGGGTGTATTTGAAGATTAATTAAAATAAAAGGAGATCTCCTGCAAAGTCTTCGGGATCATATGGTGGGAAGGGGTTCAAAGGACTTCAGTAAGGGAATGTGCATGCATGCTCACTATGACCCCAGAAATGTAGCCTGCCAGCCTCCTCTGTCCATGGGATTTTCCAGTCAAGAATACTGGAGTGGGTTACCATTCCCAAACCAGAGATCAAACCTGCCTCTCCTGCATCTCCTGTATTGGCCAATAGATTCTTTACCACTGAGCCACCTGGGAAGGCCCAGTAAGTAAACACAGTCCCCGAAAGGAGACAGATGAGATACGGATATGCAGCAAAAGGTCAGAGTGGGCTTGGGTTGAATTTCTTAGAAGTAGATTTTAATCCACTGGCTCCACTTCCTGCTCTTAGTCTTGTTGCTGTGTGTGGTATCCTGACACTGATGTCTGAGAGACTGTCTATCTGCAAACTGGAATTTGGTGTATTCTTAAATGGGCTTCCCTGGTAGCTCAACTGGTAAAGAATATGCCTGCAATGCAAGAGACCCTGGTTCCTTGATATTCTTAAATACCACAAAATAAATCCTTCCAAGGGATTTTCAGGTTAATATTCAACCACATTATCCCTTTCTGTTGCTCACTGGTAAAAATAATAATGTAATAAATGACCATGTTGACAATATTTAGCCTGGAAAATCCCATGGACAGAGGAGCCTGGTAGGCTGCAGTCCATGGGGTCGCACAGAGTCAGACACAACTGAGCGACTTCACTTTCACTTTCCACTTTCCTGCATTGGAGAAGGAAATGGCAACCCACTCCAGTGTTCTTGCCTGGAGAATCCCAGGGACGGGGGAGCCTGGTGGGCTGCTGTCTCTGGGGTCGCACAGAATCGGACACGACTGAAGTGACTTAGCAGCAGATATTAACTAAAACAGTGATGTAAATATGTGAGTTTGTGACTATGTTAATAATATGCATGTGCTTGTGGTTATATTACTATTTAAACAATTTAAATTACAGGTGGATAATCAAGAATATCAACATACTCTCTTCACCTACTTTATAATATAGGTTTCAGACACATAATAGGACCCATTTGATGAGCTGGGTAAGGAGATGGTAAATTGTCTGCAAAGATGCTGCCCAAAATTCCTTCCATCCCTGGATACACATGTTGTGCCTCCCATCATGGGGCTGAGCATATTTCTCCCCACCTTGAACCCAGCCTGGCTTTGTGACTTGCTTTGGCCAACAGAATCCTGCAGAAACAATACTGTTCCCATTCTGAGCCTTGTAAAAGGCTCTTAAGAGGCCTGATAGCTTCCACTTTCACTCTCTTAGAGCCTTGAGCCACCATGTAAGAACATCTGACAACCCTGCAGGAGAGGGGGGCCCAGCCAATCTCCCACCATTCCAACTTCCCCAACCAAGGTCCTAGATGTGCTGTGGAAACCATCTTGGCTCCTCCAGCCCCAGTCAAATCCTCCCCCTTAACACCATTCAGAAAAGCAATAAGCTGTCTCCCAAAAACTTGTTCAGATTATATTTCCATGAGCACATGGTTGTTACTTTGAGCCACTTCCATTTGAAATGTTCTGTTACACAGCAGTAACATACTGGAAACAAGAGCTAACACTGATCCACTTCCCTGAGATCTCTTCCTGACTGATCTCCTTGAATTAGAACAGGCTGGGAAAAGTCTTGAGTGCCTCTCTCTCCCCATCGCTCATGACAGATACTGCCGGTTGATACGACTTTTTCCCATCCAGCCCAGATATTGCCTTCAACCTCACCTAAGAGCTCTAGATGACAACTATTAAGCCATTATGTAGGGCTTTGAACTGAAATGATTTGTCCTTCTAGGACTGGTTATTATGTTTCCAAGGCCTCTGTCTTTGAAAGGAAAAGGAGAGTGGTGTATCCTACTGAGCCATTAGCACCTTCCAGAATCGTGGAATGTTAAAGATGATAGCACTTCGGAGACTATCTAACATGGTAGTTGTGAATGTGGGCTGCATGTTACTTGGGCTGCTTTAAAAATTTAACTGACGTCTGGGCCTCACCCCCAAAGTTCTGATTCAGTTGGGCCTTAGTGTTTTAAAAGATACATATATTTTGGAAGTGAAGAAATTTGACTTCACAAATTGAGGCCAAAAGCTGGCTGAGCCCCGAGGATATCAGGGGCAGACAGTCCAAGGACTCAGAGTGCCAAAAGGGGAGCAGTTTCCTAAACGGGAAACAAGGGTTCACGTGAGGGAAAAGGCGGGAAGGGAAGGCACTCAGGAGAGCCTTTCCTTTCTGTCAGGAAAAGCTGGCAACTAACCTAAAAGCCTCTTGATGAAAGTGAAAGAGGAGAGTGAAAAAGTTGGCTTCAAGCTCAACATTCAGAAAATGAAGATCATGGCATCTGGTCCCATCACTTCATGGGAAATAGATGGGAAAACAGTGGAAACAGTATCAGACTTTATTTTTTGGGGCTCCAAAATCACTGCAGATGGTGACTGCAGCCATGAAATTAAAAGACGCTTACTTCTTGGAAGGAAAGTTATGACCAACCTAGATAGCATA
>NW_011494673.1:720664-741633 GCF_000754665.1 Bison bison bison | reverse complement strand
AAGAAAGCTGAGCACTGAAGAATTGATGCTTTTGAACTGTGGTGTTGGAGAAGACTCTTGAGAGTCCCTTGGACTGCAAGGAGATCCAACCAGTCCATTCTAAAGGAGATCAGCCCTGGGTGTTCTTTGGAAGGAATAATGCTGAAGCTGAAACTCCAGTACTTTGGCCACCTCATGTGAAGAGTTGACTCATTGGAAAAGACTCTGATGCTGGGAGGGATTGGGGGCAAGAGGAGAAGGGGACGACAGAGGATGAGATGGCTGGATGGCATCATGAACTCGACGGACGTGAGTTTGAGTGAACCCCGGGAGATGGTGATGGACAGGGAGGCCTGGCGTGCTGCGATTCAAGGGGTTGCAAAGAGTTGGACACGACTGAGTGACTGAACTGAACTGAACTGAACCTGTGAGGACAGGTTGTGATATATAGCTCCAGATGTGAGTAGAAGGTATGGTCCTTGTTTTGAGGTTTTTCCTGTGGAGAATTTCTTAAATCTCAGACTGATTGTCAGAAAGAACTGAGACAAAGTCTGAAGAGCATGAGAGATGTGTTTGACACAATCGGGTCAGAAAAGTTCAAGGCGCCTCTCTCTTGGCAAGTTTGGCAGGAATGCTAAGATACAACGTGGGGACTGGAAACCTCCTGACAGTAAAATTTTAAGGCTTCATTTTTTGGTAAAATATGACTTACTGTCATGTATATGAGTCGATAGCTTTGATGCAAATATATATCAACTCTTTTCTGAAATCTGGAGAGGTTTTCTGCATATAAATAAAACCACAAGTGAAATAAAATTGCTTTTGATCACCTCACGTGGGAGGTGTTAAGAATTTTCAAGCGGTTGTGTAATTAACGTGCTATGGAGGGGGGAAAATCTTACTTGAATCTCTCTCCTCATACTGCATCTGAAAAGGCATTTCTGGAGAAAAGCATACCTACCCACTTTGGTGTTGTTTTGACCCTAACTCTGTAGTTTGAAGAAAATTTACAGCTTTAAGTGACAGCAGGAAAATTGTCTTGTACTCGAAAACACTGCAAACCATGAATGACACTGGAATTGGCAAAAAATGAACCAAGTGTCTTCTCTCAGCCTCAGCCAACACAGAGGACCTAAAAAGAGATCATTTTTATCAGGAAAGGAGTAGCCTGGAAAACTTTCTTTCTTTTCCCGGGTCTATTTCTGGATCTTCTGTCTGTAGGGTCATGGTGAGGAATGCTCTCTGCCTGACTTGTTCTTTCTACAGTCTTTTCAAGATCACCTTTTGTATTTGCTGTATATACTAGTCACAGCTTTTATTCTACAATTATGGGTTTAAAATGGGAGAGGAATCATTACTCAAGCAAATACGCCCATCAGCTCACACACAAAGTATCACAGTGGCTGCCTCATTGGTCATCCTGGCCCCATCCTACCTGTTACAACCCATCCCTTGCTCTCTCAGGATGTAATAGTCAAAAGGTTATCTCTGTATATGCCACTGCTCCACTCAGAATATTTAAGGCGCTCCATTTGCTTACATAAGAAAGTTCAAACCCTTCAAGTCCCCCTACAATCTGGCCCAGTGTTGCCTCTGGCACTCACCTCACTTGACACCTTGGACCCAGCCTTGCTCTTTTACTTGCTTCTCTCCCTATTTCTGGCACCTTGACTCCATCCTGCCAGAAATGTCTTTCCCTCTGGTACCACTCCCCTAAGGACCAGCTCACTTCCACCCCCACTGGGAAGCTTTTCCCAGTTCCTCTGTCCAATTCTCCTGAACTTTAGTGGGGATTATTTGATAATTAGCATATCCTGACTTATATGTTTATTTCTTTTTCATGTGTGTGCCTTATTTTCCTTTCTAGATGGTAAGATTTCATTCATTTATTCAAGAAATATTGTTGTGGACTAACCAAGTTTGAGGCCCAGGGATCCCTGCAAGAATGCTGCAGTGAATAAGATAGACATTCACCAACATCACAATGTTTCATTTCCCACAGTTTTATATTAAATTTTGATATTGCGATAGGCAATGGCCAGGCTTGACCTGCTCAACTTCTCCCAGTGGATAAATAATGTGCCTGCCTGAAATTTTGAGAAAGGAGTTCTAAAAGAGAGCCCATGCTTTTCTACATTTTTGCAGTAGTTCTTCAAAGAATGGGCTTTAGGATGAGTAATGATAATAACCAGGCATCACACATGGCCTGTTGTATTATCTTAGGTCAACCAAATTTGTTTGATGCCTAGTTATTATCATTTGATCTGTGTTTGGTGCAGCAATATGGCATTATAGCAATATAGCAAGAAATTGAACCTGATAATAGGTCTGGATAATGTGGCTTACCAACATTATCCAGTGGTTTTGCAAAACCATTCTGGAGTTTTGAGATTTGTGCCTGCGGAATGTGGGAAATCCAGAAAACACTGATTAGGATTTCTCAGTACCTAGCAGTTACCCCCTGCTAGGCTGATGATGGCCAGCACTCAAGCCTGTGTCTTGGGGTAGAATTAAGGTAAATCCAGGAAGCTGTGCTCCCCAAGCTCCCCGGTGTGATACAGTCTATCCTTTAAGGTCAGTTGCAATGATATGCAACGTGTGTACTTTCTTCCTTCTTACTCATCTTCAAGCCCAGCTTCTACTAGACGACTTCAGAAATTTACAACTGCATGCTCCCTCTTTTAGAACTCCTTTTTCAAATTTGCCTGGAATATTATTTCACACATTCTCTTCTAGAAGAATTTTGAAATCAGTTTGTGAGTTCTTTGAAAAATCCCACTAGGAATTTGATTGTGATTTCACTAAATTTGTAGATTAATAAGAGGGGAATGACTGTCTTTACGAGACCAAGTCTTTCCAACCAGATACGTGAACACTTGCTCCATTTATTTGGGTTTTCTTTTATATCCTCTAGTAAAATTTTATCACTTTTTGGTTTATATCTCAAACATTTTTAGTTGATTCTTAGTGGTATCGTGGCTTTATGAATAAGATCTTTTTTGTCATGACATTTTGTCATAGTTATTGTGGAACAGAGGCAAGCTGTTGTTTGCATATGTTAATACAGTACTTGACCTCCTAACTGAACTATGAATTGTGATAGTTTACTTCGGACTCTCAGGTTTTCATGTTGTCTGCAATACTGACAGTTTTGTTTCTTCCTTTTAAATCCTTATGTATTATTTTCCTTGTCGTTTAATTGGCTAGGACTTCTAGGTCAATATGAAATAGTTGTGAGCATCTTTATATCAAATATCAATAGAAATAATTCTGTTTTATCATTAAAATGATGTTTGCTCTAGGCTTCTGGTTGACATTCTTTTTCAAGAAAAGAAAATCTTCTGTTTCCAAGTTGCTAAGAGTTTCTTGTAAATGAGTGTTAAATCTTATGAAATAATTTTTCTGCTTCTGTTGAGAAAATCGTATAGTTTGTCTCTTCTCATCTATTAAGTGAACAATATTTTGAAATGTTGGACCAACATTGCACTTGAGGGTTTAAATCCTATTTGATTTTTCCCAATTGTGGTGATAATGCTTGTAATTCACTTATAAATACTGATATAAACAGGCAGTCTTTGGTTTGCCTGAGCACTGACTGCTTTAAAGGTCTCCTCTAACTCCATTATTCTATCATTTTTGACTCTAGTGATTGACTGTGTGGTTATCCTCTTTTTAAAAGGTTTTACTGCAGACTATTTAGGGAAAGCTAAGGATATTTGAGGCTTCCCAGGTGGCGCTAGTAGTAAAGAACCCACCTGCCAGTTCAGGAGACCTAAGAGACTAGGCAATGGCACCCCACTCCAGTACTTTTGCTTGGAAAATCCCATGGACCGAGGAGCCTGTCAGGCTGCAATCCATGGGGTCGCTAAGAGTCGGACACGACTGAGCGACTTCCCTTTCACTTTTCACTTTCATGCATTGGAGAAGGAAATGGCAGCCCGCTCCAGTGTTCTTGCCTGGAGAATCCCAGGGATGGGGGAGCCTGGTGGGCTGCCGTCTATGGGGTCGCACAGGGTTGGACATGACTGAAGTGACTTAGCATAGCGTAAAAGACTAGATTAGTCTGATCCCAGGGTCGGGAAGATCCCCTGGAGGAGTGCATGGCAACCCTCTCCAGTATCCTTGCCTGGGGAATCCCATGGACAGAGGAGCCTAATGGGCTATGGTCCATAGGGTGAAAAAGAGTCAGACGTGACTGAAGAGATTTAGCTCGTACACACAAGGATATGTGGGACATATTCTTAACCTATAAAATTTGGCATTATTGAGGACAACCAGGGCAAACCAACTGGTGATTAGGGCCTGTCAGAAAAAAATAACATTATATTTGAAATGGGCTGAGGGGTTGACAAAGGGATGACCCATGGCCCCTGGTAGCATTGTATGTATTTCATCTTCATGTAATAAAACACAGAAAAGTACAAACAATTATATAAGAATAGAAAGGAGACCGTCAATCCAAAATCCAGGACTCTAACAGGAAGCTAATGTTCTTTTGGTTTCCATGGCAACCAAAGACAGATTTACCATGATGATGTTAACGAAATTTAAGCTTCAAGGTCTCTAACTTAAAAGGGCCCCTTCCAAGGCTCTGCTCCTAATTTTGTTTTTGTAATTTTGTATTATTTTCCTTAAGGAGAGATCCCAACTCGTGTCAAGCCTCAGACCCCACAAAAAACCGGGGTCCATCCCTAATGATAATCCCAGACATAGCTCTGCATACCAGTCACCCAGCCTAGACCCAGGCCTCTGAAAGCCCTTCCTGGCAACCCTGATAATTCTCTCAGTTTAGCAATTACAGTGGATGGCAGATTAAATTACCCTGTTGCTTCCCAGCTGGGCTAGGCGAACTGTGGCCTGACATCGAAGCCGGTGGGTGTCCCACGGAACGAGGGCTCAGCTATCTCACACTTTTCTCTCTGTGGGGGCACGTGATCAAATTCATTATTAATGCTGGGCTGATCTGGTTACCTTGATTGACACTAAGTGATTTCAGCCTGGGCTATATTTGTCTTCATCGGGAAAATGACTGCTGCAGAGCTGAAAGGTTATTTCCCTCTTCACATACATTTGGGCCTGTCACCGCAGAGTTACGCACCCTGACATCAAAATCAGACCCAGGGGCTTTGGAAGACAGCAAATGACATCACGGGCAAAAAATGGTGTCAGCTTCATTTTGCTTTTTCTTTCTCTTTCTAAACTCTGACAGAGAAGTAGTTTGTTTAGAATTTGCAAGGCTTTCAGGTGAACAGAAGGAAGAATTAGAGGTGGCTGTGCTTATTCCTCACACAGAAATGCATAGTTTCTAGCACATGTTTCTCTATCCTCCTAGCCCCTCTCTGTTGCTATTAAGCTTACTTTAAAATATTAGGGCTTTGGCATCTAATTAATAAGACTGATAAACCATTAACCTGCAACTGAATACAAATTTAACCTCTTCGTAAAATAAAATATTCCTTAAGACAACACTTATTTTGTTTGTAGAACCAAAAAGGAAGATACTACCTACAAGAAACTCCATCCTAACTCTGATATCCCTTCCCAGGGTGCTAAGCATATAAGACCAATCTATGAATGACCTAGTTTTCTGTTTACAGTGTTATGCCATGTACATTCTAAATGCATGTAAGAAACACATCAAACCCAGGAAGAGATAAATCTCAGATACTCATAGCCCATAAACTTCAACAAGGAAACGTAAATTAGATTGAATGGGAACTTTTAACCTACAGATATTAAATAGAGTTACAGTGGCATAAACGGAACTATTACCCTACTTCATAGGATTCAGTTATTTTGGATGAAGTAAAAGAGAAGTAGTTTTTTTCATGGATGGATTCTCTGGAATTGGGAATAAAAGAAGAAAGTATTAAAAAAAAAAAAAAAAAAGAAACTCCAGCTTTTATCACTGTTCTTGTCACAGTACATGCAACTGATTTTTTATTGTTGCTGTAGAAAGATGGGACCTCGTGCAGGGTCCGCAACAGGTGGGTTTGGAGCATGGAAGAGATGAGGCTCATTGCAACAACTGCCCGCCGGTAGAAACTGTAGTTCTTACACCAGACTGAGTTGATGATCTGGGGTGGAGCTGGGGGGTGGGTAGGCAGCGCTACTGTTTAGCTGTGAATCACAAAGTCGTAACTACCAAACGTGCTCCTCCCCTCTTGGGTCTCGGCCTCATCTCCAGGGGTGATGACAATAAGATGGGCTGGATTCCCATTAGACCGAGAAATAGGAGGGAGTGTCCACTGACCTAAGGAAAATATCTCATGAAAACATGGTTTCTTTTATACTGGGAGGCATATAAAAATGCATGTAAACAAGGATTTTTTATTTGAACATTATGTTTTATTGGTACAGAGCATGTGTTTTCTTACCCTAGTGACTAATGCCTTTTTAAAATGAGACTTTGAAATGCCATTCTGCTTATGTCATGAGATAAAGAGTTTTGGGAACATTGTTCTGGTGTGAACCCCTATAATAAGAACTGATTAACAACAAGACAACTTGAGGTGCCAAAAAATATCTTATGCAGAGCCCTCTATTTAAGTGAAAAGTTTGGGGATCTTTTTTAATGTTATCTACATGGTTTTTGTCTGAGAAACCTCTCTAACTGAACCTCAAAAGTCATCAGTTTGCTGATATTAGTGTGTAAAAATATTTATTTGCATGTAGATCTCCTGGTTGGTTCCTATTTCCCTGTCTAATGTAATCAGTAGGAGAGTGATTTATTAAAAATCACCTAGTTAAAAAAATTATCTATGAGAAATAGAAAAGGAAAAAAATCCAGAAACAAAGGTTAATAAATACATTGAAAGTTTATTTTTCTTGCTCCCAAGGAAAAAGATAATCTCAACTCTGTCTTAGGAAAATGAAAGTGAAATTTGCTTACCTGTGTCCGACTCTTTGAGACCCCATGGACTACACAGTCCATGGAATTCTCCAGGCAGGAATACTGGAGTGGGTAGCCTTTCCCTTCTCCAGGGGATCTTCCCAACCCAGGGATCGAACCCAGATCTCCCACATTACAGGAGGATTCTTTACCAGTGGATTCTTTACCTTGCTGAGCCACAAGGGAAGTCTGTCTTAGGAGGTCTTGGTTATGGCCCATGATTGTGATGTGCTTGTGCAGAAATTTCATTTTAAACTGCAAATGAACTTCTAGATGTTGGCTGTCTTGATGATGATGATAAGTATCAGATTTATGGGAAATATACTTGGTCACGTAAGCAATAGAAAATGCCAGGGGTAAAGTAAACAAAGATACTTTGAACAAAAAGAAATACTGAAATAATATATGTTGTTGAAAAACAAATATTTTCCCAGGTTGGTAATTTTCTTGCACCGTGAAGTGTGCACAGATGAGTCCCTGGTCAGAGTCACCTGCTGTCACAGGGGTCAACCTTCTTAGGCTCTACTGAGCCCCAGAACCTGGCCTCTTGTGCAGGTGTATGGTTAAATTCAGCATCATCATTAATTCACCAAATATTTACTGAGCCAATTTTCCCCCAGGGTATGTAGGTCTTGCCCGTGGTTCCACCGCAACCACACTTAAGGACTCATTGTTTACATCAAGGTACTGATCCAGAGATTCGTGGATAGATTTCCAAAAGTAGGTGAATCCCCTGAAACTTTGTGCCAAACAGAGGGTATGTGATTCTGTGCACTTCTGGAAAGAACATCCAGAACTTTCATTAGCTTCTCAGAAACCACCTATTGGATGTGAACTGAATGTTCTCCCTGTACTCAACAGGGGCCCATAGGAATCTTGGCCCTCGAGTCCCTTCCAGGGCTCCACATAGAGAAAAGATGATGACTAAGGGTGTGCTCAGCATTCCCTGGAAGCCCATGTCCTGAGCGCTGAGCAGTATTTTCTAGACCTCCTTCCAACCACTGTTTCCTGGAGCCTAACCCAGTCACAGGCTGGTCTGCATTCAGCTAAAGATAAACCATCTTCCAACTACCTGGAAGTAAGCCACAGGAGACCAGGGTTTGATCCCTGGGTTGGGAAGGTCCTCTGGAGGAGGAAATGGCAATCCACTCCAGTATTCTTGGCCTGGGAAATCCCATGGACAGAGGAGCAGTCCATGGGGTTGCAAGAGTTGGACACGACCTAGTTACTAAACCACCACCAATCCACACTCTGGGCCAAAGTGATGAACAAGCACTGAGCCTGGTCAGGAAGGTGATCAGGAAGGTGGTGCCCTAGGCTGTGCTTGGCTTCTGCTCTCCTGTTGGAACAGAAACACCCGGTGGCAGGACTGTATCTCCCACCCTTGTTAATGCACCTTGCTTGGTGCCTGGCACCCAGGAAGTGCTCAGCTCACCTTCATAGAGTTGACGTGAACAGAGAGGGATAATTCTAGCCCTGGACTGGGAGGGGAAACCAGACCACATAAGAAACCATAGTGCAAGGTAGAAAGGGATACATTTCAGGAGCGAATTGCAAGTTGGTGGCTCAAGGGCAGCAGTGCAGAGGATGACAGGCAATCTTCAGTTCAAGGCCTGGGTGAGTTGATGGGAACACAGAAAAACCTTTCCAGAAGAGCCTTAGGAATGGTCAACCCTGGGGATATGTGAATAAAATGCATATAAAGGAGGGACTTTGCTTAGGCAGGAGAACAGGGCAGGAAGATGTGGGGCAAACAGCTTGGTTAGCCTGGAGCCAAGAGTGCCTGGAAGGGAGGGGCCAAATCGTGTAGAAAAGTTGGTAGGTGCCCACTGCTTTGCATCCTCTCCTTCAACTAACTTCCTTGGCTAGTCCACTGAGCTTCAGCAGGGCACAGCTCCTGTGGGTTTACTAACAAAGACCCCAGGCCAGGGTGACCCAACAAGGCTCAGAGCTGTGCTAGACTGTGCTCTTTACAACTAAAACCTCATGGGCCTCAGTGGAAGGGGCTCCTGCCTGTTGTTCTTGGAGCTCTCTGCAGGCAGGGAGCAGATCTATAATTACTGAGGCAGTTGATACTCTTTCCCAGGGGATCATGTTTCAGCTTATAATGTCGTCATCTGTAATCCTCGTTCATCTCTGTTAATGAAATGAAGCAGGGCCATATTATTGGATTTGAGATAGGATTGTTTTCTTTTGTTTTTCTCTCCACCCAATCCAACCCTCTCACATCTTTTCTCCAAATTTCAGCTAATCTGTCCCCAGCTGATCTCTGGCATTGTCAATGTTGTAACTCCTCACCACAGAGAGAACATTCCAGGAGGAAATTAATAATGGAGTTGTTGCTTAGACTCAACTCTCCTTTAAAAACTAGTACAAATATCTCACTTCCTCCAGGCAGCCTTCCCAGACTGCCTTTTCCAAAGAATTTGATTCTTTTATGAAGCCCTTGCTATTACATAGATAGATCTTCTGTTGTTATTGGTCCTAAAGTTACATTGCTTCTATTTAAGGCCCTGGACTCTTTAAATCATCAATTATAAAATTAAGCGCATGAAGTCCCTCTCTCAGGCTGAGAACAAGGCAGCAGCGATTCTGATGTCCTCTCTCCACCTCTGTGCAGAGACTGTCTCCTTCTCCATCAGCCTGGGTGCCTCAGTCCTCCTGTCTCTCTCTCCAGGGTGCTTTCCCAGGGCTTGCTGGGAGGAAGGGTGAGCTGAACAGTGGATGTTGGGTGGGCAGTATGCAGCCCATGCCCCTCAGCCCACTTCCCCAGGGGAAACCAAGCATCACTGATTAGGATAGAGAACAGTGGAGGGATTTGTACCCTGAAAGTCCAGGGGATCCTTTATTTATGTGAGTGGGGCCTGTTGCTATCCTCAGCTCAGAGGGCATAATCCCTAAGGTGGCCTGTGGGATGTGCTTCTGCTTGGCTCTTAGAGAGAGGTGGGCGCAGGGCAGCGCTGGAAAGCTGTGATGTGGGCCGTGCAGCCTGAGGCACACACCCCCACTGTGTGCACCTGTCCTGGGCCCTGTGTCCATGCTGTCCTGTCCTAGAGGGAGCGAGTATTCCTGATATGGGAAAAGCTTAAATCAAGGCTGGCAGCTAAATATTTTCATCACAGATTTAAATAGTAAATGCAAAAAGGTGCACTTTCTGGCATATTGAAAATATGAGTTACAAAACTATAACATTACTCTTTAAAAGTATCCAAATAAATATAAATACTATAGCAGTTTGATATTCACCATCATGTGTTTTAAAAGTACATGAACAAGCTTTTTTTTACCATCAGAAATCTTATATTGTTTCTATTTCTTTTTGAATCTGCTTTTTTATTCCATTTCTCCCATAGAATTTTATTCTAATATCTTTTTATGCTTATCAGACTCTCCGCAATAAACATGTATGTATATATTAAAGTTAGCATTAAAAATCTCCTGTGACTGTAACCTTTAAATGTTAAAAAAAACTTTTCTAGATTGTGCATTAAAATAGTTTTATTATGCAATTAATCAAAATACCATCAATAGAATATAAATTTTAGTAAATATTTTAGAAAAATACAATGTTATTGTAAATGTATCTCTTCATGATATGGGAAGGCTTTCCTTTTTTTTGCTCCTCTATCCATGGATATGTGTTATTTATTGTTGGAATAAAACAGTGTTTAGCTTCAGTTCAATTCCTAATTTCCTTTCTTGTACATGTTTGCTGAGATGTGTTCACAAAAATATGGTAGGAAGAGAGTTTTGTTATATTAATAACAATTTTTTGAACCCTTTCCCAGTTATATACCAAAATCACATGGTGACCTATGATCAAAAATTATTTTTAATGATCTGTGTGCATGTATGCTCAGTCGTGTCTGACTCCTTGCGACCCCATGTTCTGTAGCCCTCCAGATTCCTCTGTCCATGGGATTTTTCCAAGCAAGAATACTGGAGTGGGTTGCCATTTCCTCCTCCAGCAGATCTTCCCAAGCCAGAGACTGAACCCAAGTCTCCCAAGTCTCCTGCATTGCAGGTGGATTCTTTACTGCTGAGCCATCAGGGAAGCCCCTGCTGCTGCTGCTGCTAAGTCGCTTCAGTCGTGTCTGACTCTGTGCGACCCCATAGACCCCACCAGGCTCCCCCGTCCCTGGGATTCTCCAGGCAAGAACACTGGAGTGGGTTGCCATTTCCTTCTCCAATGTGTGAAAGTGAAAAGTGAAAGTGAAGTCGCTCAGTCGTATCTGACTCTTAGCAACCCCATGGACTATAGCCCACCAGGCTCCTCCATCCATGGGATTTTCCAGGCAAGAGTACTGGAGTGGGTTGCCATTGCCTTCTCCAGGGAAGCCCCTATCAGCTGACAATTCAAATGGGCCCTCTGTCAATTTAGCTGAATGTAAAGAATGGAGAATCAACTAATTGGGAAAACTGATTTTGAATAAATGTCATTGCACTTATCCATTTTCTCAGTTTCTAGAAGTATATCAGAAGTCTCTGCTTAGACTTGTGTGTGTGTGCTCAGTCGCTCAGTTGTGTCCAGTTCTTTGTGAACCCATGGACTCCTCTGTCCATGGAATTTTCCAGGCAAGAATACTGGAACAGGTTGCCATTTTTTCTACTGCAGGGGATCTTCTCAACACAGGGATCGAACCTGTGTCTCTTGCATCTCCTGCATTGGCAGGCAGATTACTTACTGCTGAGTTACATGGGAAGCCCTTTACTTAGACTTGTGAAATGACTATTAATTACATCTTGAACTTTAACTTTTTTATTTTATTTAGTTTTGGTCGTGCTAGGTCTTCATTGCTGCGCACAGGCTTTCTCTAGTTGCAGGCTTCTCGTTGTGGCGGCTTCTCTTGTTGCACAGCATGGGCTCAAGGTGCACAGGCTTCAGTAGTGGCAGCATGTGGGCTCAGTAGTTGTGGCACATGGACTTAGTTGCTCAGAGGCATATGGAATCTTCCTGAACCAGGGGTCAAACCCATGTCCCCTGCATTGGCAGGTGGATGCTTAACCACTGGTCCACCAGGGAGGTCCTATCCTGCACTTTAGGTAAGGGTGTGAATACCAGGAGGCCACCATCTAGTCAAAGCTATGGTTTTTCCAGTAGTCATGTATGGATGTGAGAGTTGGACCATAAAGAAGGCTGAGTGCCAAAGAACTGATGCTTTTGAACTGTGGTGTTGATGAAGACTCTTGAGAGTCCCTTGGACCACAAGGAGATCAAACCAGTCGATCCTAAAGGAGATCAACCCTGAATATTCATTGGAGGGACTGATGCTGAAGCTGAAGCTCCAATACTTTGGCCACCCGATACTAAGAGCTGACTCATTAGAAATGACCCTGATGCTGGGAAAGATTTAAGGCAGCAGGAGAAGGGGACAACAGAGGACAATATGATTGCATGGCATCACTGACTCAATGGGCATGAATCTGAGCAAGCTCCATGAGATGGTGAGGGACAGGGAAGCCTGGTGTGCTGCAGTTCATGGGGTTGCAAAGAGCTGGACACGACTGAGTGACTGAACAACGACAGCAGCCAGGAAGCAAGGACCATGCTGGGAGCCATCTCAAAAGCTGCCTGCCATGGCATGGCACTTCATGGTTGCTCAGTCCTAGTGCTGAGTCCTGGTTGCTTTCTGGGGTAAGAGGGGAAGTGTCACTCCATATCCTTGGACAGAAATAGTGCAAGTCTTGGAACTAAAACATACATGAAGATGTTCAGGACTGTGTTATTGATAGTGACCAAAAATTAGAAACAGCACAGCACAAAGGGCTAGAATGCATCCGTGGAGTATGCACCTTCCCCCACCCTCGACCCTGGCTCAGCTCAGTCAATCCAGGCTGTGAGCTCAGAGAGGTGAAGTGTGCAGAGCAGAGCCTTAGCATCCACTGCTCACTTCTTTCCTCCTACACCTTCCTGATTCTTTGCTTCAAGAATGTACAAAACTGGATATGAAGGCAAGGGAAACCAGAAACAGGAGCCTGCAGGGCTGGGGAACATGGAATGACTGAACTAATAGTGGGGACAAAGGACAGGTTCTTTAGAAGTGACCTCCTGGGGGAAATAAGAGGTTGGTGGTCACATGGCACTCTTTCTGGTATTCGACATAACCTTCTAGGATCTATGCACAGCACTTGAGATGCGCTAAGAGGACAGATACAGATACTAAGTACTCACTACATACACACACACACACACACACACACACAAAGAAAAGAAAAAGAAAAGAAAATGTGAGGTGATGGATATGTTCATTAGCTTTAATGTAGTAGTTATTTCACAACGTATACACATATCAAACCATCAGTTGTACATGTTAAATATATATACTTTTTATTTGTTAGTTATACCTCAGTAAAGCTAAGGGAGAAAATGACCTGCTATCAGATTAAAAGGGAAGGGAACTAGCTACTTTCTCTTGTGTATGCTTCCTCTCTCTCTCTCACTTACACACACATACACACACACACACCCCCCACAGATTGTTTCATCAGTTTTTAAAACTATCAGTAAACATGCTTGAATCCAGTACTAAGAATTTTAAAATACTGAATAGCCATGTGTAACATGAAGACAGTTTCATTCTTTGACTTCCTTCTACTCTTTCCCATGCACATCTTCTGTGTGTGGGTTGTGTGATTTGAAATATGGGGGACCAGTGTATTACTATTACATTATGAACAATCTACCGTATACTTTCTTTCAAGTATTCTGTCTTTCAAAAATCAACTGAAGTTTACATTACATGCTTTGAAATGATATTAACAGTGATAATTTAAAGTCAATTGTATGCCTAAATCTCTTTGTCGTTCATCCCTGCATTCTGAGAGAGATTCTTGAGTGCCAGGAAAAATTGTAAATGACTGAAATGGGCAAAAGGACGAGGGGAGTCCTTTCAGTGGAACATGCTGTGTTATATAGAGGACTCATCATGGTTATTGGATCCTAGAAGGTCCTGAGTTTTCCATTATTTCTTTTTTTCTAGGCTATATTGCAACTCTAATATGAAAAAAACTGGTAGTAATGTAAATGATTCTTACCCATGCAAAATGGGAAAAGGCAAGAAGGAGGTCTGAAGACCTATGGGAGGAAGGGTTCTCAAAAAGTGTCCTCACAGAATCCTACGTTTTCTCAAACAACTACTTTTTTTGAGGACTGGCCCCAGGCCTAGTGGAATTCTTAGTTTCTCTCCAGCATCTTGATTGCCACTCTTCAATGATTCACTGTGTCTCAGTGTAGCTTAAGCATTTGCCAAGGTGTCCAAGAAGAAAAAAAAAAAAAAAAATGGTTTCTGGAATTTTGATCTTTTAATCATTGCTCCAGACTGGTTCTGGGAACTGAGAGGTACCATCTGCAAAATGCTTTTGGAGGAAATGGGGTGGGAAGAGGGGTGGGTGGGGCTGTCAGAGAGGAGAATATATCCCCAGGTCCATTAGAGCAGTCGTCCCTCTAAGTTGAGCAGCCACTTTCAGGAGAAAACCATTTCGTGGTGTCTTCACCGAGCCTAGATATTTTAACTTCATTTCCAGGTCCATCCTTGTCATTCCTTCCTTGATTTATTTTGGTTTTTTGGCTGCTGGGACAGGAAAATCTGTTCCCTTCTCAAACAGCATTGAAAAGGATAGGCTAAGAGAAAGTTGTCACTTAGAGCCTCATCTCTAAGCTTCCAAAAGAGAAGCTTCTTCCTCCACTCCCAGGCTCTGGCTTGGGCCCCTTGTAGCCTGGGGAGTTGGGGGAAGGAGGAAGCGGGACCTTACTCTCACAGATATATGTTGGTGTCAGGTTCCACCTTCTCTGTGAAGTCCTCCCTGGCCACCAGCCCACTGTCCTTTCTCTCTTCCCTCTGAATTTACACCTCACTCACTTTTCAAAACACTTTTACATTTAATTTGGGATTTGGGTGAATTATATGAATTCTGAGTGTTTTATAATTAGAATAATTATAATTCTAATTATATGAATTATGAGTCTGATTATATGAATCAGACTCTTCTCCAGTATGGAATTCTTATTTTTCCAGCTATAAACTCCTTAATAGCAAGGGACACTATTCTGACTTCCCTTTCAGTTACCACATCCTTCATGTGGGGCCGAACTCATGGTAAGCGTTTAGCAATGACTTGGGTTGACCTGAACTCAAACCACTGCCTAGTCACAGGCAGTAATACACCATGATTTACATCTCCAAGGGTAGATGAAGAATGCTTGGGAGTGGTCGAACTCAGAGCGCCTCTAACGCTCTGCAATAATAACATAGGGAATTATGCTAGTGCCCAGAGAGTTGCCTTGAAAACCCCCATACCTGGGCCTGGTACTGGGGCATCGTCCCAACCCCTGTTTTCAATGTACTTTATGTCAGTCCACTCACAGAACTGTCATGGGGCTTGGCCATCCTGGGCTAGTATCTTTCTTCCCCGGTTCTTCTATCCTTATCTCTCTTCATGTGAAACCTTCCTCATCACTCTCTGTCATCCCCATCTCCCTCTCCTGTGACTTCCCAGATTTTATAGAAAACGCATCCTAACCAAGCATCTTCTTCCATTTCCTGACTGGGGAGAGAAGAAATTTTTCTTTTCTTCTTGTGCAAATTATTCTTCTCTATTCAAAGTGATAAATACTGAGCTCAGTCCACTATGCACTTGTTTCATGGGTGAAGATACCGATGCATTTAGTTCCATCTGAGCCTGAGTATAGGCCTTGTGCCTTCCTCTCGGTTCTCTGTTTGAATGTCTGTTTCTCTTTATCAGCCCCAATGAGAATGACCCTTTCAGAATGGATTTCTTGGGACAAAGATGTCCAGTGTATATTCTCTTCTTTGCCCTGAGTAGTCCATCCTCCTCCTGTGAAGTCTCTGTGCACCCCATCTTCTTCCTTTAACTTTGCAAATTAACTCCTAAGAAAGGCTCTAATAGGAACTATGTGCCTGCGTGCTAAGTCGCTTCAGTCGTGTCCAACTCTGTGCGACCCCATGGTCTGTGTAGCCCACCAGGCTCTTCTGTCCACGGGATTCTTCAGGTGAGAATGCTGGAGTGGGTTGCCATGCTCTCCTACAGGGTATCTTCCTGACCCAGGGCTCAAACTCATCTCTTATGTTTCCTGCTTTGGCAGGAGGGTTCTTTACCACTAGTACCACCTGGGAAGCCAAGACCCAAATACATTGCTTACATCTTCAGTGACGAGGTAATGGAGGGACAGGCCAGATCCGATCAACTGATTAATCCCAGGAAGCCAAACCAGAGATGGGGTGCAGGCGAAAGTAAGAGTAGGAACACTTTTTAGGCCCCCCTGGTACCCCAGAAGCTCACATACTTAGGCAAATACTCTTTCAGATGCCTTTCAAAGCTGAGCTGTCCTAGACCTGTTTTGAATAGACAGAGCTTCAACCAAGTCAGGGGCATTTGAGTAGTCTTATAACAGAATCAATCAGAACTTCTAGAGCCAGTGTGTTTCACTTTGCTGATGAGGAAACAAGCTCCAACAGAAGTGACAAATAGTTCACCAATTGATGAGGGCAGGGCCAGGCTCTGTAGAGCCCTGATTTCTTGATTCTCCAAAGTTTGCTGATTATTTCATGTCTCCCATTTTCATGACTATGCTTGACTGCTTACTCTTAGAATCACTTTTCTAGTTCCACAGAAGAGTCCTGTAGTTATACTTATTGAGATAGTGTTAGATTTAGAAAATAACTGTGTGGAGAATTGACATTTTTACAGTGATGAATCTTCCAATCTAAGATTATACTATGCCTTTCCATTTTTCAAGTCCCTTTTGTATGTTAAAGTTTTCTTCATACATTTCTTATGCATTTTGAAGGTTGTTCCCAGCTATTTATATTTTAGCTGCTATTTAAAATACCTGTTTTCTTCCACTGTAACTTCTAACTGGTTGATATTTTTGTGTACAATATAAAAGCTATTGTTTACCATACATTAACTTTGTAACTGGCTTCTCCTTTGGGTTCTTGAAACCAATTCCACTGTGTATGTCTATGTGTATGTGGGGTGCTTCCCCACATACCACCAAGCAATTCTCAGATACCAGCACAGTGTCAGAGAATTCAACCTAGTGCTGACTACCTAGAAAGTGAAAGTCGCTCAGTCATGTCCTACTCTGTGCTACCCCATGGACTATACAGTCCATGGAATTCTCCAGACCAGAATACTGGAATGGGTAGCCGTGCCCTTCTCCAGGGGATCTTCCCAACCCAGGGCTCGAACCCAGGTCCTCCTGCATTGCAGGCAGATTCTTTACCAGCTGAGCCACTAGGGA
Source organism: Bison bison bison (assembly GCF_000754665.1). Lineage (NCBI taxonomy): Eukaryota > Metazoa > Chordata > Mammalia > Artiodactyla > Bovidae > Bison > Bison bison. Next base: position 724,498 of record NW_011494673.1, on the reverse strand, counting down.
AGCCTGACACTATGTGGAGACAGCATCAAATTCCACAGGTTGAGGGGTCAGTCTTATAAGAATTCCTCCCCCTCCAACCTCAAATGCCAGTGCAAGCCCAGGTTGTTACCTGTGCTTCTGTCTTAATGGCTACAGATTGGAAGTTTCCATGAACTTTTCTCTGGGCTTCAGACACCTGTTGCAAATTTAGGTTATCCCCTTTGCTTCCAACTGACTGGTTATAGATCGGAGGCTTCCATGACCTCCTCCTCAGGGTTGATTAGTTTGTTAGAGCGGTTCATAGACTCCAAGGAACATTTTACTTATTAGATGACAAGTTTATGATAAAAATATGTAACTCAGGAACACCTAGATGGAAAAGCATAGGGCAAGATATAGGGAAAGGGTGCAGTTTTCATGCTCTCTCTGAGCATGCTTGTCTCCCCACATCTCCATGTGTTCACCAACCAGGAAGCTCTGTGCTTTAGGGTTTTTACTGAAGCCTCATTACATAGTTATGATTGATTAGGTTGTTGGCCACTGGCAATGGATTCAGCCTCCAACCCCTCTCCTCTCCCAGGAGGTCAGATATGAGATGGAAAGTTCCAAAACCTTAATCACAGGGTTGGTTCTCCTGGTAACCAGCCCCCCATCCTTTGGTGAGGCCCATTAGCCACCTCATTAACATAACAAAAGATACTTTTAGGGTTCTAATCACTTAGGAAACTCCAAGGGTTTTAGGAGCTCTATACTAGAAATGGGGGCTTCCCAGGGGACTCAGTGCTAAAGGATCTGCTGCCAAGCAGGAGATATGGTTGATCCCTGGGTTGGGAAAATCCCTTGGAGAAGGAAATGGCAACCCACTCCAGTATTCTTGACTGGGAAACCCCATGGACAGGAGGAGCCTGGTGGGCTACAGCTCATGGGGTCACAAAGAGTCAGATACTACTTAGTGACTACACAACAACAGTACTAGAAATGAGACGAAAATCAAATATGTATTTCTTATTATAAACACACTATTGCAGCTTCATTATTAAATTCTTTTGTTTGCAACAGTTTCTCAGCTGGTTCTCTTGGGTTTCTAAGATACACAACCGTGTTATCTATCAGTTCAGTACAGTCGCTCAGCCACGTCCGACTCTTTGCAACCCCAGGGACTGCAGAGCTCCAGGCTTCCTTGTCCATCACCAACTCCCGCAGCCTACTCAAACTCATGTCCATCGCGTCGGTGGTGCCATCCAACCATCTCATCTTCTGTCATCCCCTTCTCCTCCCGCCTTCAATCTTTCCCAGCATCAGGGTCTTTTCCGATGAGTCGGTTCTTCACATCAGGTGGCCAAAGTATTGGAGTTTCAGCTTTAGTATCAGTCCTTCCAATGAATATTCAGGATTGATTTCCTTTAGGATTGACTGGTTGGATCTCCTTGCAGTCCAAAGGACACTCAAGAGTCTTCTCCAATACCACAGTTCAAAAGCATCAGTTCTTCAGTGCTCAGCTTTCTTTATAGTCCAACTCTCACATCCATATATGACTACTGGAAAAACCACACCTTTGATGAGACGGACCTTGTCGGCAAAGTAATGTCTCTGCTTTTTAATATGCTGTCTAGGTTCATCATAGCTTTTATTCCAAGGAGCAAGCATCTTTTAATTTCATGGCTGCAATCACCATCTACAGTGATTTTGGAGCCCAGAAAAATAAAGTCAGCCACTGTTTCCATTGTTTCCCCATCTATTTGCCATGAAGTGATGGGACCAGATGACATGATGTTAGTTTTCTGAATGTTGAGTTTTAAGCCAACTTTTTCACTCTCCTCTTTCACTTTCATCAAGAGACTCTTTATAAATCATGATAACTTTGTTTCTTATTTTCAAGTCTTATACCTCCAACTTCTTTCTGTTGTCTAATTTTATTGGTTACTATCTCCAGAGCTTATTAAATAGTAATAAGAATGGTCATCCTTGTCTGTTTATTTAACTATCTAGAATGGAACTGCTTTTATTACTTTCCCTTTAGGCTGGTTATAGATTGGAGGTTCCCACCTATTAAGGGAAGATGCCAACTTTTGGGAAAGATATTTCATCACACCAAGGAATCCATCTATTTCTCTGTATGATCAAGCTATCCAAGATGGCTGTTCTCTTGCTCTGTCAGTAAATCCCCTGTCCACATAAAAACTTCTACATAAATGTTGATAGCAGTTGATAGTCCAATAGTGAATGAATCAATAAAATATACTCTATTCATACAATGGAATATTTTTCAGCAGTAAGAATAATAAAGTATTGATACATGCTACCATGTGGATGGACCTTTTGCTAAGTGAAAGAAGCCAGTCACAAAGGACCACATATTTATATGAAATACCTGCAGTGAGCAGATCTATAAAGACAAAAAGTAATCAGTGGTTGCCTGATTGGGTCTGAGGGGTGGGGGAAGGGAATTTGGGAAGGTCATGGGTAAGAGATGTAAATGTTTTTTGGAAGGGTAATTAAAACACACTAAACCTGACTGTGGTGGTGATATATACACTGCTCTGTAATCTAAGAGCCATTGAACTGTGGACTTTAAGTGGGTGAGTTATGTAGTATGTGAATTGTAGTTCAATAAAGCTGTTTAAAAGTGTGCATGGGGTAAGTTTTGCATCTAAAGTGCACATATGTGTTACGAGGAGGGTGATCCTAGAACTGGTGTAATAGGAGACATGGTGGAGAAGTAGAGGAGTCCCAGCTCACAGAGAGGTGAAGGGTACTACATGCCCAGTTAAGAAAAAAATAGGGCAATGGTTGCAAATAGATGTCTTAGGCACAATGCCCTGGCCAACTGATAGCAGCTACTTGCTTTGCTTGCTCTGAGAAGGAGTCTGAATCTCAGGGGCTTCAGGAGCAAAGATGCTACAACTGACTACTAATATCTATCTGCATAATAGTGTTAGCTTACCTGGTGGCTCAGCAGTAAAGAATCTGCCTGCAATGCAAGAGATGCAGGTTTGATCCCTGGGTTGGAAAGAGCCCCTGGAAAAGGAAATGGAAACCCACTCCAGTATTTTCGCCTGGAAAATCCCATGGGCAGAGGAGCCTGGCAGGTTACAGTACATGGAGTCTCAAAAGAGTCCAATACAACTTAGCAACTAAACAACAGCAACAATAATGTTAGTTATTGAATAGGACTTTTGTGCCAGGCACTGTCCTGACTACCTTATGTGCTTCATCCCATTTGGTTCTCTTCCATATTCAGAGGTAGGCATTATTATTATTTCTGAATGCCAAAAAACTACTGCTTTAAAATTGTTGTGTTGAAGAAGACTCTTTAGAGTCCTTTGGACAGCAAGGAGATCAAATCAGTCAATCCTAAAGGAAATTAACCCTGAATATTCATTGAAAGTACTGGTGCTGAAGCCTAAGCTTCAATACTTTGGGCATCTGATGCAAAGAGCAGACTCATTGGAAAAGACCCTGATGCTGGGAAAGATTGAGGGCAAAAGGAGAAGGGGGCAGCAGAGGATGAGACAGCTCGAAAGCATCACTAACTCAATAAACATGAATTTGAGCAAATTCCAGAAGATAGTGGAGGACAGAGAAGCCTGACATGCTGCAGTCCACAGGATTGCAAAGAGTTAGACACGACTTAGCAACTGAACAATAAAAACAACAGTTTATAAAGAAGGAAAATTTAGCCACAACTGGCTCAAGATCATCCATCTGGTTAGTGGCAGAGTCGGGATTTAGGCTCTGGAAGTTTGACATCAGCATCCACTCTGTTATGCCCTACACTCTCCTGAGAGCATGAGAGCCTATGTTTTCAATCTGCCTGCTGACAGGGGTCACTCTTCCCGGACATGATTAAAAGGG
>NW_011494673.1:716752-720564 GCF_000754665.1 Bison bison bison | reverse complement strand
AAAAGGGAATTTGGGAAGGCTCATCTGCTTAAAAATCTTTCCCCACACTGTGCCTGAGGTCTGGAATCCCATGGATCTCACTTCCTGGGTCAGGCTTGGCTGTTCAGGATCCCCCGAGAGGAATTCCAGATTCTCAGTGAACATCTTCTGGGGATTTATAGCCACCAACCGGTTGGGCACAGGGCCTGGGGGAGCAGAATGCCAGGAAAATGTCTGAGGGGATGCAGGCTAGAGAAAAGAAGTTGTGTGACACACACAACCACCTCCCCTAACCCCGACAGTCACAACTTTTGGAATCTGGTGCTTTTGCTTGAGCTCCCATATGAGGAGTTTCTAAGGTTGCTTTGTGCCTGCATGTAAACTTCTTGGTTAGGCTGAGGCCTCTGGAGGCTACAACCAGACAGGAGCATGGTAGCCTGGATCTAGTTGTGCTTGGCTTTCCTGGTGACCTGAATGCAGAATGCCATGTGCCTATTGTTTGTTATTTACAAGGTAAAGGAAACCTGTGGCCCCAACTGGGATAAACTTGTAACCTACCAAGGCCTGGCACCCCATGAAGCTGCCTGCACAAGCCTTTCTGAGGTTCTTCTGCAGATAGTCATCAGCCAGCTGCTCCTGACCCCAGCAGAACTCCCCATGGGGGTATGGGAGCTGCTTGCTCAGGGGTCACCTTTAGCAGAAATCTGGGCCCCTGTGTTGCTCAGCACAGAATAAACCTTGATGAGCTCTGAGCCACCCACCTCCCCTCCCCTAAATCCAACAGGCTGTGCTACTGTGCTCGGAGCAGGGGGGTGTCCTGGGCAGACATAGGCAGAGGTGGTGGCGTCTGTGGAGGGGCAAGGCAGGAGGGCATTTGTTAACTATAAAACGTGGGGAAAAACACAACAAATGCAGAGAGAGATGTGAGAAAAACCAAATGTGAGTTTTCTGGAACCTGGCCAACACAGGAGGGATTGAGTGGCCTCATACCCTGGTTCATCTCAACTTGTTCCTAGCCTGCTCAGGTTTCTCTCTATCTTCTCTGAGCTTACTGTCAGCATTACCTGGGTTTACATATCAGCTCTACCACTTACTACTTGTGAGTCCTTGAGGAATTTATTCTCAGCCTTGGCATCCTAGCCTATGAATTAGGTGAAATGGCACCTTCGCCTAGCTCACAGGGTTGTTGTAAGGCTGAACGAGGCAATGCATAAGGCCCCTACTGCCATACGGGCATAGTAGGTGCTCAACAAGTGATGTCTATTCTGCAACAGACATTTTAAAAATTTATTTGTGACATAGAATATTCACCATCTTAAACATTTTAAGCATAAAATTTGATGGCATTAAGTACATTTATAGTGTTTTGCAACAATCGTAACTATCAGTTTCTAGAACTTTCCATCATCCCAAACAGAAACCCTGTACCAATTAAGCAATAACTCCCCATACTCCCCTTCCCTTAGCCCCTGGTAATCTTTAATCTATTCTCTGTTTCTATGAATTTGTCTAGTCCAGATAATTCAGGTAAATGGGATCACACAATATTTGTCCTTTGGTAACTGGCTTACTTTACTCAGCATGTTTTCAAGGTTCATCCACGTTGTAGCACATATCAGAATTTTATTCCTCTTTAACACAGAATAATATCCCATTGTACTAATACACCACATTTTGTTTATCCATTCATCTGTGGATGGACATGTGTGTTGTTCCGCCTTTTGGCTATTGTGCCTGTGGTATATATTATAGTCATGCATTATGAAGAAGTCATTTAGGGAATCAGAGCATGGACCCTGGAGCCACACTGCCTGAAGGCCATCCTTTTATTATCACCCACGAGTCTTAGACTCTTTGTGCACGAATTTTCTCTCTGTGAAATGGGGGAGACTAAGCCTTTCTCAGGGTTCCTGTGAGAAGGAAATGAGTCAGCACATGCAAAGTAGATGCGGTTGTTTCTAGCATCTGGTCATCATTCAGGAAGTTTAGCTGTTGGGAGTGGAAGCCTTTACTGACGCCCCATGTATGAGACCCATCTAGGTGGATTGATGTGTTCTCACCTCTGGAAACTGGTGGTTGGTATTGGAAAACTGCAAAATTCCCAAATGCTTGAAGTGAGTAGGTGACTTTGGAGATCACCTACTCAAACTTCCTCATTCTACCAATGGTGAAACTAAGGCCCAGAAAAGATGGGGACAAGGCCAGAGTGACAAAGACTGTCAGGAACCTTGGCCTTGACTTCACGCCTAGCTTCACCAGCGTCTGTCCCCATGCTAGGTCCCTGTCTATGGATATCTCCCTTCTCCTAGTTCACACCAAGGGACAAAGAACTAAGGGACCACCTCCCCTTCTGTCTTAGCTCAGACACAAAGCCGGGGGTTTGCTGCATTCCGAGTACCACCTGCCCTTTCTTTTATCCATTTCTGCTTGGTCAGGAGGTGGACACAAGGGGAGGGAGAGAGAGCACCAGAAATGTTTTACTTGAGAGGGTCTTTTTCAGTGGGAGATGGAGTGGGCAGGGAGGAACCCAGGCCTGTCTGGCCCAGGGATGATAATACTTTGGTTGTTTTTGGATTAGGTACCTGCACTCAGTCAGCGCATCTTTTCTTCAGCTGTTTGTGTGTTCTTTGTTCATTTTGTTGATTTTCTTAGGGGCTATTTTCAGAGGATTCCAGCCTGCCTGAATCCTGCAAAGGGGGACAGTGGAGGTAGAGCCCACACCTGGGTAGAACAAGTCAGACCAGGTGACTTGGTGGCAATGAGAACAAAAGAGCATTGCCAGTGAGGACAAAAACCCAGGAGGGAAAGGGGCCAGCTGCTAAACAGTTCCCTCCGCTGGATGGGCTTCTCTTGGAGCAATTTGATGAAAGAATTCTGTTTGTTTATTCTAAGGTAAAATCCCCCTTCTTTGAGGAATTAATCTAACATAAGGAAGCTGTGCCAACCAGAGTATGGTGGGGAGAGCTCATAGCTTCTGCTTGCAGTCTATTTGGGAAGGAATGATCAGGAAGGAAGGACTCTGACAGCTGAAGTCCTAAGGCAGCTTCAGGGGGAGGGGCAAGGGCACAGTAGGAGGGGCCACTTCCCGAGTGAAGATGTAGGAGGGGGTGTGGAGGGGATGGCAGATTTTGTAAACCTGGTGTTCATGATTCCAGGGTAGTTCTTTGCCTCTTCCCTCTCTACAATTTTCTCCTCCTCCCCTCTTAGTTTTTCTAGTGTGCTAATCATCCCTGCAGAAAAGATTTCTTCAAATGCAGGTGGCATGAACTGGACAATTATTACCCTGCCCCCTCCTTATCTCCCATAGCCTACTTAAGATAGATTCACTTGTGTTTGGGTCTTGGAGGCACGAGTGAGTTCTGAGGTGATGTGGTTGAGTCTGAGCATTGGGCTGGAAGAAGCCTTGCAGGACAAGAGATGGCTCAGCTCTGTAACCCAGGCTGCCAGTGAAAACAATACCCAATGATGGGGCGAAAGGAGGAAGGGAAGGATCCTGCCCCTGGTGCAGCAGCTGAAAGTGAGAAGCTGATAATAGTGAGGAGGCCTGAAATGCACCCCATGGTAATAGAACCATCTGGCACAAACCTAATGGAAAAGGAGGCCACATCCAGACACATTGTGCAGACATGGGGTGCAGCCTTCCAAATCAATAGTACAGTCCTAGTGGCTCCCTCGGAGAAGGCGACGGCACCCCACTCCAGTACTCTTGCCTGGAAAATCCCATGGATGGAGGAGCCTGATGGGCTGCAGTCCATAGGGTCGCAAAGAGTCAGACACGACTGGGCGACTTCACTTTCACTTTTCACTTTCATGCACTGGAGAAGGAAATGGCG
>NW_011494673.1:716265-716626 GCF_000754665.1 Bison bison bison | reverse complement strand
GAAAGTATTATTATTATTATTATTTTACTTTACAATATTGTATTGGTTTTGCCATACAGCAACATGCATCCACCACGGATGTATGCATGTTCCCCATCCTGAACCCCCTCCCACCTCCCTCCGCATACCATCCCTCTGGGTCATCCCAGTGCACCAGGCCCAAGCTTCCTGTATTCTGCATCAAACCTGGACTGGCAATTTGTTTCACATATGATATTATGCATGTTTTAATGCCATTCTCCCAAATCATCCCCTCCTCCCTCTCCCACAGAGTCCAAAAGACTGTTCTATATATCTGTGTCTCTTTTGCTGTCTCACATACAGGGTTGTCATTACCATCTTTCTAAATTCCATATATATG
>NW_011494673.1:714845-716165 GCF_000754665.1 Bison bison bison | reverse complement strand
AGGAGAACATCCAAGGCCATCTCTTTTTGGCCCTGGTGTGAGAGATGCTCAGCTTTCCCCCAAAGTCCTGGGGAGCTGCACTCTAGACTTTATTAGCTCAGATGGCAGGTTTGAAAGCTTTGTGGGCTCCTGAATGCATGGTGGTACCAGCCAACCTTATAGTACTTATAGCTGGGCACTGTTCTGAGAGATTTTGTCTAAATCATTTCACTGAGTATTCATAACCCCTACAAAATAGGAGTTAGCTCCATTTTACAGATGGGGAACTGAGGCATGAAAAGTGGGACAGAGCTGGGATTCAAACCCAGCAGTTCTGCTCCAGAGTACCCTTCACTGCTGGGCAGCACTGCTGTGTCGCTCCACAGCTCAAGCCAGAATAGAGATTTGGCCTTGATTGTCCACTGAGAAATCAAATGTTTTAGAGATGTGGCATATGGGTGTTCAGTTGGTGCAGGTGATGACATGCCATCAGAATTGACTGTCATCTAATATAGAGCAGCGTGATAGTTTTCTGGAGTTATCTGGAGATTTCCTGTGGGGCAGATGACTGTGTTGGCCTGATCACTGGTTCTTGCCATGGTACTGGCATCTAGGGAGCCCCCACCACTTATTAAAGAGGACTGGGGAGAACTGGAGAGCCTTTTCAGTCCCATGCCTCCCCAGACGTCCTCCTCCTTGCCAAGCACTAGTTGGTGTCCCTGGGGGCCCTTTGACTTAGGAATCAGGTTAAGCAATGCTCTCTGTGAGCCTTGCCCAGTGCTCAGCTTGTATTGCATTGGCATCAAGTCCCTGGCCAGGTCCCAGAGAGATATCTTGGGCCTGGGACAAAGTTACCTCTGGATATACAGGAGCTTACACTGTAGGTAATGCCAAAAGCTTTGGATGAAATATCTAAACTAGCTTACCACCCTTTGGGTATTTCTCTTATTTTATGGATTTATTTCCTTCACCTGTTAAGGACATAGTCTGCCTTTATCCCTGGTCCCTGAGGAATGAAAAGCCAGATAAGTTTTTTGTTTTGTTTGTTTAAAGTTTGTACTCCTGTCTCCTGTGCTGGGCTTAACTGCTCTTGTCACTGGGTCTCTAGCCAACAGGCCCAGGCGGGCAGACTGGAGCTTCTAGTGATGCGTAGATCAAGATGCAATCACATTCTGATTTCAAAATATATTACAGAGCTACAGTAATCAAAACAGTATGGTACTTGCCTAAAGGTAGATATATGGACCAATGGAAGAGAACAGAAAGCTCAGAAATAAATCCATGCATGTACAGTCAATTGATCTTCAGCAAAGGTGCCAAGAATATGCACTGGGGAAAGTA
>NW_011494673.1:709004-714745 GCF_000754665.1 Bison bison bison | reverse complement strand
CATCAAACCTGGAATGGCAATTTGTTTCTTATATGATATTATGCATGTTTTAATGCCATTCTCCCAAATCATCCCCTCCTCCCTCTCCCACAGAGTCCAAAAGACTGTTCTATATATCTGTGTCTCTTTTGCTGTCTCACATACAGGGTTGTCATTACCATCTTTCTAAATTCCATATATATGCATTAGTATACTGTATTGGTGTTTTTCCTTCTGGCTTACTTCACTCTGTATAATAGGCTCCAGTTCATCCACCTCATTAGAACTGATTCAAATGTATTCTTTTTAACGGCTGAGTAATACTCCATTGTGTATATGTACCACAGCTTTCTTATCCATTCGTCTGCTGATGGACATCTAGGTTGCTTCCATGTCCTGGCTATTATAAACAGTGCTGCGATGAACACTGGGGTACACGTGTCTCTTTCCCTTCTGGTTTCCTCAGTGTGTATGCCCAGAAGTGGTATTGCTGGATCATAAGGCAGTTCTATTCCCAGTTTTTTAAGGAATCTCCACACTGTTCTCCATAGTGGCTGTACTAGTTTGCATTCCCACCAACAGTGTAAGACGGTTCCCTTTTCTCCACACCCTCTCCAGCATTTATTGCTTGTAGACTTTTGGATCGCAGCCATTCTGACTGGCGTGAAATGGTACCTCATTGTGGTTTTGATTTGCATTTCTCTGATAATGAGTGATGTTGAACATCTTTTCATGTGTTTGTTAGCCATCTGTATGTCTTCTTTGGAGAAATGTCTAGTTCTTTGGCCCATTTTTTGATTGGGTCGTTTATTTTTCTGGAATTGAGCTGCAGGAGTTGCTTGTATATTTTTGAGATTAGTTGTTTGTCCGTTGCTTCATTTGCTTTTATTTTCTCCCATTCTGAAGGCTGTCTTTTCACCTTGCTTGTAGTTTCTTTTGTTGTGCAGAAGCTTTTAATTTTAATTAGGTCCCATTTGTTTGTTTTTGCTTTTATTTCCAATATTCTGGGAGGTGGGTCATAGAGGATCCTGCTGTGATGTATGTCGGAGAGTGTTTTGCCTATGTTCTCCTCTAAGATTTTTATAAAAAATATGGAATGCTTCACGAATTTGCATGTCATCCTTGTGCAGGGGCCATGCTAATCTTCTCTGTATCGTTCCAATTTTAGTATATGTGCTGCCAAAGCGAGCATGAAAGTATTATTATTAATAGCACCTACTAGACATTTGGCCAATGAAAGGTACAAGAGAAGAAATGTCATTCAATTCTTGATCAATCAACATCTATTAAACAATTATATAGAAAGAAGTATTCTTGGAGGCTTCCCTGATGGCTCAGTGGTAAAGAATCCTCTTGCCAATGCAGGAAATGCAGGTTCTACCACTGGTCCAGGAGGATCCCACACGCTGTGGAGCAATTAAGGTTGTACGCCACAACTACTGAGCCTGTGCTCTAGAGCCTGGAAACCACAGCTACTGTGCCCTTGCGCCACAGCTACTGAAGCCTGCACGCTCTAGAGCCTGTACTGTGCAACAGGAGAAGCCGCCATAACGAGAAGCCTGCACACAGCAGCTGGAGAGCAGCCCCCACTTGCCAGAATGAGAGAAAAGCCTTCACAGCAACAGACACAGCCCAGCCAAAAATAAATAAATAATTTTAAAAAATTTAATAAAGAAAGAAGTATCCTCATTTCCTTCCCTGTGGAAGTTAAGGAGCTCTGAAAGGAAGACATACTTACATGGGAAGTTCAATATCAGTAATAGAAATGTAACAGTGCAATACAGGAAGGCTATATCAAATGAAGGACATGGCAACAGTTTGCACATCAAGCAGTTCGTAGCATAGCTGATATAGCAAAATGTATTCCTAACGAAGGGATCACAGCAAAATACATTGGCAGCATGACTGGCACTATGAAGAATCAGGTCAGGAGTTCAGAGAAGAGAACTAGCTTCAGTTGTTGGGAATGGGTTTTGGAAGAGATGTGTCTGTAGTGGATATTTGCAAGGATTTGACTCCCCTGTGCCCATTCTCCTTTATTTTTGAAACAAATCTGATTTCTTCCTAAGAAGCACTCCTCCCCCTCCATCAGCCCAGGAACTGTAGGTAGGGTTACAGGTGGGAGCATCTAATTTCTTACTCTTTCCCCCAATGATAAGATAGGTCCAGGATGAATCTGTGATGCCAGCCAAGGAACACATGCAGTGTCTGCTGGGGCTATTAAGAGAGAGGAAATTTCTCTTTCTCACTGGACTTGAACCTGGAGTTCACTTTGCAGTGCAAACCTCTTGCCACCACAAATGTAGAGTCTCTAAGAGTGGTGCCAATATGGAGGCAGCAAAATCAAGAGATGACAGCAGGTACTAGTGACTTCATACAAGGTCCTAAATCAAGCCATGCTTAAAGACACACCTATCCCCTGGACTTTTCCTCTGTGCAGTCAATACATTTTCTTTATACTTATATGAACTTGGGTTGGTTTTCTTGGAACAGAAATCATATAGTTACAATGAAGACCTTAAACTAGATTTGAGTGAATGGAGATGAATGAAGAGGGCAACACAGACAGTTGTTGCCATATGAACCAGGGAGTAGTATCCATGGCCCTGTGTGGAAACCTACTGGGAAAGAGGGGCTTGGTGGACAGCATAGAAAATACCCTGCAAGAGAACATGAGTTTTCACTTCTCTGGGTACATTTATCTATATGGACAAACCCAGTGGGATTACTGGAAAGCATGGTGTGTAATGGAAGGACAGAGATAAAGAGAGAGGAAGCTCTAAAAATAATGGAATAACAACACAAATGTTCACTGAACACTTTACTACATGCTAGGCGCTATGCTAAGCGTTTTTCCCCATTTAATCCTTTCAACAGCTAAGAGTATTATTATTATTTCTCCATTATATAGATGAGGAAACTGAAGCACTAAGAATTTGCCCCAACTGACCCACTCAGCAAGTGTCAGAGGTGGAATTTCAACCTGCAAACCCAAGGTGACTAGATCCTCCATACTTTACCTGCCCTCTTCTGCTTCAACAGATGTGGCCTCTGCCTTGGGGCAGGCATGGGACAGCATGGTGTTGAGGGAAGGAAAGGCTGCAGCTATTGCCAAAAGGGGCCATGAGAGAATACAGAATTCAAATCATTTTTTCCCAGAGCTGCTCCTGATTTGACAGTTTGTTCATAGGCCCTCGGTTTTTAAAACATCCGTGGCTGAACAAATGCTGGAACTCTGCCCCCCCCCCGCCCCGCCCTCAATTAGCAGCAGTCCTTGGGACCAGTAGGTGACTCCAGGTGACTGCTCCCGCTCAGGTCTGACAAGATCTTGGACCTGCTAGAGACATGTAGAGAGGAACAATCTCCTGAACAAGCCCCCTCACTGGCCCCATCTCTCCTCCTCCCTGTCTTTTTCCGGCTCTGTATCTCCTTCCCTTCGATTGCCTCAGGAAAAGGAAAGAAGAAATGTTTTCTAAAAAGAAGTTTAATGAAACCAAACGCTTATATTTCCATCTATTGACATTGGATTTGTGCTTCTCTGGCCCAGCCATTTGGGACAAGTCTTTAACCACCTCTCTTCGGCCCACGGTCTAACGTAAACAGACCATAGAAAAATAAACTTTCCCCCCAAATATTATCTTAGGCCTCATTTTATCTTGCTTCCTTGAAAAGGAATGTGGGTTTTAGTTTGGGCAGGGCTGGAGAGGGCTCCACACCCCCATTATCCCCAACATGGTCTGTTTCCCAGAGCACTTACTATCCATCCCATTCCCATGAGGCCTCACGCAGGTCCATCTCTTCTCCAGTTCTTGTTCATTCACCTGTGATATGGACTCCAAACACCTGTCTATAAGATTGCTGTAAGACAGGGGTCCCCGAACTGCAGGATCTAATGCCTGATGATCTGAGGTGGAGCTGATGTAATGATAATAGAAATAAAGCGCGTAATAAATGTAATGCACTTGAATTATCCAAAACCACCCGCACCCCCTAGTCCCCTGTCCATGGAAAAATTGTCTTCCACAAAACCAGTCTTTGGTGCCAAAACGTTTGGGGACTGCTGCTTTAAGATAAGAGGGGGCAAACACAAGAACCTTTGGGACTCAAAAAACAGGGAAAGTATAAAACAAGGGGGAGGAGATGATGGGCTCTGCTCTAACTAGAAAGAAAGTGCCCCTTACCCAAATGGTCTCATTCAGCTTAAAAAAAAACAAACCATAAATCCTAAAAAGCAAAAACACGCAAGCCAAAACAAAACATGGTCTGGGTTTGGGCTTGGGGCTACCTATTTTCAATTCCTCAAGGACTGTGACAGAATATTTAAAAGATGTGGCTTAAAATCCATATACCTCTAGGATGGGTGATGGTAATGATTTATCTTCTAAGTGGGAGAAAAGGAGGACCTTTCCTCCTTGCAAGTGGGCTCTGATGGGGTAGAGAGATTGGGAGAAAGACTACGGACATGCAAAGCTGGGGAGAATTCTTAGGGGACCAAAAGCATAGTGAGAGAAAGCTGAGCCAATGGAGGCCATCTTGGCCTTTATGATACATTTGTGAAATTTAGACCTTAGCAAATTATTTGGATGTGACAGAGCTTTGATCTCTGGGGGAAAAAATCAAGCATTTACTGGCTTTTCTGTTTGAAGTGTACCAGGAATAACCACACAGTAGGAGAAGGAAACTTCTGGATTAGAATTTCACCATTCTGAAAACCCAGATAAATGAATCAATTTAGGCTGAATCTTGGAATCGAACATCAGTGGCTGTTCATAATACAAAAAAATATTTTGTAGATGACTACATACATTTTGGTGAACAAATGCACCACCACCAATGAAGTCATCTTGCCAAAAATAATCAAACCCAAATTTGACTGATATATAGATCCAACTAGCAATTAGAAGAACTACAAGGGTCAGAGAAACACATAAGATAGCACCAAGGGGAAACAAGTTGAAACATCTGCATTGTGGGAAAGTAGGCAAATGATCCCTCTTTTTCACTTTCACATTTTACTTTATCTGGAAACAGTACACATTCCTTATTTTAATATTTAAATATTGTGGTACTGTAGTGCATGCTAAGTCACTTCAGTCATGCCTGACTCTGTGACCCTACGGACTGTAGTCTACCAGGCTCCTGTGTCCATGGGATTCTCCAGGCAAGAATACTGGAGTGGGTTCCCATGCCCTCCTCCAGGGGATCTTCCCAACCCATGGGTCGAACCCGCATCTCTTAGGTCTCCTGCATTGGCAGGCTGGTTCTTTACCACTGGCGCCACCTGGGAAGCCCTGTGGTACTGTAGTAGAGACACATAACTATAACAAGCATTTAGAAGTTAAATATAATAAAATCAGCAAAGCACTATGTAGAAACTCATATGCACACTTCAAATGAGTCTGAGGTCTGGACATTTGCACTTATCAGATTTATCACCCCCTGAAAACAGGTGAACCTTGTCCAGAGATCATCCACAGGGGCAATGATAGGACTAGTTTTCATTATAGAATAACCACCATGGTGTGACCCAGATAACCACCATGGTATGATCACTCAACTAGAGTCAGACGCCTTTGGAGTGTGAAGTCAAGTGGGCCTTAGGAAGCATCACTACAAACGAAGATAGTGGAGGTGATAGAATTCCATTTGAGCTATTTAAAATCCTAAACGATGATGCTGTGAAAGTGCTGCATTCAATATGCCAGCAAATTTGGAAAACTCAGCAGTGGCCACAGGACTGGAAAAGGTCAGTGTTCATTCCA
>NW_011494673.1:704361-708864 GCF_000754665.1 Bison bison bison | reverse complement strand
ACTGAGAACTTCCAAATGTTCAAGCTGGATTTAGAAAAGGCAGAGGAACCAGAGATCAAATTGCCAACATCCTCTGGATCATCAAAAAAGCAAGTGAGTTCCAGAAAAACATCTATTTCTGCTTCACTGAACACTCTAAAGCCTTTGACTGTGGGATCACAACAAACTGTGGAAAATTCTTAAAGAGAGGTAAATACCAGACCACCTTACCTGCCTCCTGAGAAATCTGCATGCATGTCAAGAAGCAACACTTAGAACTGGACATGGAACAACGGACTGGTTCCAAATAGGAATATGTCAAGGCTATATGTTGTCACCCTGCTTATTTAAATGCAGAGCACATCATGCAAAATGCCAGGCTAGATAAAGCACAAGCTGGAATCAAGACTGCTAGGAGAAATATCAATAACCTCATATATGCAGATGATACCACTCTTATGGCAGAGAGCAAAGAGGAACCAAAGGGCCTCTTGATAAAGGTGAAAGAAGAGAGTGAAAAAGCTGGCTTAAAACTCAAAAAATGAAGATCATCCAGCCCCATAACTTCATGGCAAATAGATGGGGAAACGAAACAGTGACAGACTTTATTTTCTTGGGCTCCAAAATCACTTCAGATAGAGGCCATGAAATTAAAAGATGCTTGCTCCTTGGAATAAAAGCTATGACAAACCTAGACAGCATATTAAAAACCAGAGACATTACTTTGCCAACAAAGGTCCACCTAGTAAAAATTATGGTTTTTCCAGTAGTCATGTATGGATGTGAGAGTTGGACCATAAAGAAGGCTGAGTGCCAAAGAATTGATGCTTTTGAACTGTGGTGTTGGAGAAGACTCTTGAGAGTCCCTTGGACTGCAAAGAGATCCAACCAGTCCATCCTAAAGGAAATCAGTCCTGAATATTCATTGACTGATGCTGAAGCTGAAACTCCAATACTTTGGCCACCTGATGCGAAGAGTTGCTCATTGGAAAAGACCCTGATGCTGGGAAAGATTGAAGGCAGGAGGAGAAGGGGACGACAGAGGATGAGATGGTTGGATGGTATCACCAACTCAGTGGACATGAGTTTGAGCAGCTCCAGGAGATGGTGAAGGACAGGAAGCCTGGCCTGATTCAGTCCCTTGGGTCACAGAGTCGGACCCAACTGAGCGACTGAACAAAAACATAGTTTTCACTATAGGTGATCCACTTAGAAGTCATCAGTCTCTGTGCCTTGCCAGCTCCACTGTAAATATTAAGAAGGATTTTTGCATACTCTTTCCCTTTATAGCTCCTAAGATCTCTGCCAAATGGAGTAAAGCTAAACCTGCACGTATCTTCTGGGTTAGGCAGCATAAATTAGTGAGGATTAAATTCCCTCCTGTTGCTAAAGATAGATGCTACATCATGATATCACAGATACTGTAGACAACAAATATATTCATCATCAGATAAATTCACAAGGGGAAAAGGGTGTACAGCAAATTTATACATTAAGAGATAAAAAGTATTTTTAAAATAAAACTAAACCACAGGGTTGAGGGATGCATGTATGGTGATGATGCTATGAAGAATGGAATGAGGTCATTATTGTAAAAGGCAGTTAATCCGTAACTGATAGGGGACAGGATGGGGTCTGTGGGGGGATGGGGCACCCCAGTCAGGAGCTTCTGGGGTAGCTGATAGACTTCTGTTTCTTGATTTAAGTAGAAGTTGTAAGAGTGTTCATCTTTCAGTAATTTACTAAACATCTATTTTCTGTATTTGTATATTTTTCACCATATAAAGATTTTTGTTTTCAGTACATGACCCTGATTCTTTTTCTACCCCCAATCCCACGTCAATTTGGAGCCTTTTTGACTATTAGATGTCAATTTCTGGGTTCTGAATTCTGCCCAGTTCCCCATCCTCCTTTTCCTAGGTTCTGTCTGAATTATATACTATATCAGTCAGAACGGGCTATTATGCTGCAGAAATGAACAACCCTAAGATCTTTATGGCTTGAAACAAAAGTTTACATCTTGCTTATGCTATTGTCTATGACATCTTATCAGGGGCCTCAGGCTAACAGAGCAGCCACCTTCTCAGATCTCCTCAAGGGCTGCGCCACTGCATACTGGTTATCAAATGCTTTGGCATGAAAGTGATACATGTAATTTCTTCTCACAATTCATTAGCTAGAAATAATCATATGCAGTCACCCAAGCACAGGGTGGGTGAAATTTGTTGCTAGAAATGTGCTCAGAGATAGTTTGTAAACAACATTCATAAAATGATCCTTCCTTTTCATAGTTCTGATACATACACATTTCAGTTATCATGATTTAGCTAAATAATACCAGTCCCCAACAAAATGTTTCAGATTTGCGTCACCACAGTGTAAGACTATAATCGCATAAAATACAAATTACCCTGCCCACTCAAAGACACAGCTCACTTTGTAAAAAATAGATGTTCATCGTGATGTGATCACTAACATCACTTGTTTCAAAGTCTGTCTGTGATTGGTCACATGCATGAAGCAACCCAGCCCGTGCACCACAACTACTGAGCCAGTGCTCTGGAGCCCATGAGCCACAACTGCTGAAGTCCACATACCCTAGAGTCTATGCTCTGCAACAAGGGAAGCCTCTGCAACGAGAAGCCCACACAGCAATGAAGACCCAGGACAGCCAGAAATAAGCAAATTAATTATGGGAAAAAAAGAAGAATGTTTTGCTGCCAATAAAGGCTTGTCTCATTATTTCAGAATCAGCATGAGTTGACAGATGTTAAACAACCGGGAAAGTTGCTAGCTCAGATAAGAGTGCTGCAGTGAAATTTGCATCCAAATTCTAAGAAAATGAACGCGTTCCCGAAGAAGTGACACAAAACTTCACCTTAAAGGAATGCTCAAAGGCATTTCATAGCACTGCAAGAAATACTGCAAGTTGATCCAAATTTAGAAACAAGTGTGGAAATGCACCAAGGCATAGGCAAGATGCTCACTCCACAGCATCAGTTACACAATGAGAAAGAGAAGGCAAGAACTGTTCAAACTACTCTTGGTAAGTTTTTTATAAAGAAATAAATCACAGTAATTTTCAATGTTTCTAATGTTTTAAATTACAGTGCAGTAAGAATAGCAAGGAGAGATAAGAAAGACTTCCTTTGATCAAAAGACTTCTTTGATCAATGCAAAGAAATAGAGGAAAATAATAGAGTGGGAAAGACTAGAGATCTCTTCAAGAAAATTAGAGATACCAAGGGAACATTTCATGCAAAGATGGGCTCAATAAAGGATAGAAAATGTATGGACCTAACAGAAGCAGAAGATATTAAGAAGAGGTGGTAAGAATACACAGAAGAACTGTGCAAAAAAGATCTTCATGACCCAGATAATCACGATGGTGTGATCACTCACCTAGAGTCAGACATCCTGGAATGTGAAGTGAAGTGGGCCTTAGGAAGCATCACTACGAACAAAGCTAGTGGAGGTGATGAAATTCCTGTTGAACTATTTCAAATCCTGAAAGATGATGTTGTGAAAGTGCTGCACTCAATATGCCAGCAAATTTGGAAAACTCAGCAGTGGCCACAGGACTGGAAAAGGTCAGTTTTCATCCCAATCCCAGAGAAAGCCAATGCCAAAGAATGCTCAAACTACCACACAATTGCACTCATCTTACACGCTAGTAAAGTAATGCTCAAAATTCTCCAAGCCAGGCTTCAGCAATACATGAACCGTGAACTTCCAGATGTTCAAGCTGGTTTTAGAAAAGGCAGAGGAACCAGAGATCAAATTGCCAACATCTGCTGGATCATCAAAAAACCAACAGAATTCCAGAAAAACATCTATTTCTGCTTGATTGACTATTCCAAAGCCTTTGACTGTATGGATCACAAGAAACTGTGGGAAATTCTGAAAGAGATGGGAATACCAGACCACCTGACCTGCCTCTTGAGAAACCTATATGCAGGTCAGGAAGCAACAGTTAGAACTGGACATGGAACAACAGTCAGTCAGTCAGTCCAGTTGCTCAGTCGTGTCCAACTCTTTGTGACCCCATGAATCCAAACAACAGACTGGTTCCAAATACGAAAAGGAGTGCGTCAAGGCTGTATATTGTCACTCTGCTTATTTAACTTAAATGCAGAGTACATCATGAGAAACGCTGGGATGGATGAAGCACAAACTGGAATCAAGATTGATAGGAGAAATATCAATAACCTCATATATGCAGATGACATCACCCTTATGGCAGAAAGCGAAGAGGAACTAAAGAATTTATTGATCAAAGTGAAAGAGGAGAGTGAAAAAGTTGGCTTCAAGCTCAACATTCAGAAAACTAAGATCATGGCTTCTGGTCCCATCACTTCATGGCAAATAAAAGTGGAAGCAGTGACTGACTTTATTTTTGGGGGCTCCAAAATCACTGCAGATGGTGACTGCAGCCATGAAATTAAAAGGTGCTTACTCCTTGGAAGGAAAGTTATGACCAACCTAGACAGCATATTCAAAAGCAGAGACATTACTTTGTTAACA
>NW_011494673.1:703718-704165 GCF_000754665.1 Bison bison bison | reverse complement strand
CTAAGAATTGATGCTTTTGAACTGTAGTGTTGGAGAAGACTCTTGAGAGTCCCTTGGACTGCAAGGAGATCCAACCAGTCCATCCTAAAGGAGATCAGTCTTGAGTGTTTATTGGAAGGACTGCTGTTGAAGCTGAAACTCCAATACTTTGGCCATCTGATGCAAAGCACTGACTCATTTGAAAAGACCCTGATGCTGGGAAAGATTGAAGGCAGGAGGAAAAGGGGATGACAGAGGATGAGATGATTTGATGACATCACCGACTCAATGGACATGGTTTTGGGTAAACTCCAGAAGTTGGTGATGGATAGGGAGGCCTCAGAGAAGGCAATGGCACCCCACTCCAGTACTCTTGCTTGGAAATTCCCATGGATGGAGGAGCCTGGTGGGCTGCAGTCCATGGGGTCACTAAGAGTCGGACACGACTGAGCGACTTCACTTTCACTT
>NW_011494673.1:703261-703618 GCF_000754665.1 Bison bison bison | reverse complement strand
GCATATTCAAAAGCAGAGACATTACTTTGTTAACAAAGGTCCATCTAGTCAAGGCTATGGTTTTTCCAGGAGTCATCTATGGATGTGAGAGTTGGACTATAAAGAAAGCTGAGTGCCTAAGAATTGATGCTTTTGAACTGTAGTGTTGGAGAAGACTCTTGAGAGTCCCTTGGACTGCAAGGAGATCCAACCAGTCCATCCTAAAGGAGATCAGTCTTGAGTGTTTATTGGAAGGACTGCTGTTGAAGCTGAAACTCCAATACTTTGGCCACCTGATGTGAAGAGCTGACTCATTTGAAAAGACCCTGATGCTGGGAAAGATTGAAGGCAGGAGGAAAAGGGGATGACAGAGGATGA
>NW_011494673.1:700710-703161 GCF_000754665.1 Bison bison bison | reverse complement strand
TTCTCACTTTCATGCATTGGAGAAGGAAATGGCAACCCACTCCAGTGTTTTGCCTGGAGAATCCCAGGGGTGGGGGAGCCTGGTGGGCTACTGTCTATGGGGTCGCACAGAGTCAGACACAACTGAAGCAACTCAGCAGCAGCAGCAGCAGCAGGGAGGCCTGGTGTGCTGCAGTCCATGGGGTCACAAAGAGTCAGACACAACTGAACAACTGAACTAAACTGAACTGAAGTAAATATTAGTTTTACTAATTTTTCATTTCCCAATGCATTTGAACCAACAGTAAGAGTTTTTCATGCTTTGACAAAATTTTCTAAAGATCACAGAACAATTGTCATGTTTCCCATTGATTATGGAGATCACTTTGCAGAGTTTCAACTTACACGATTGTGTTTATCATCCTGCACTATTGTGTAAAGCAAGGACTGCCTGTATACATACCTGGTTTGTGTGAAATTAGATTATGATTCCTCCACATCAGCTTGTACTCAGTTATCTGGAGTGCAAGGAAACTTCTGAAAAAAGAACTCGAGCCACTAGAGGTAGGTAGGTATAGGCGTTCCAAGTATAGTTTGGAGGCTGTTTTTCGATCCCAACCTGATCCAGCCACCTTGATGGCCTGTGTAGACTCAGAGTGGGAAAGAGCATGCTGGACAATATGAGATGAACTGCACCCACTCAGGGCCCATGCCATCCTGCTGTGGGATCCAGCTAATATAGATATATAGATATATACCAGACAAAGGGAATGTGTTTCTTTACTTATTTCATGGGAAGGCAGATATATGAGATGCGACTGAAACAGAGGCTCAAAACCTGGTCAGGGCTGAGCGTCCATGGGGCCTCCTTGGGCCATCTGGGCCTTGTGGCAATGCTGAAATACTCAGAGGCTGTCTGATGCCCAGAAGCAGCAGTATCTGTGGGAATCACGGCTCCAGGGAAGAGTGGAGAGGGCTGTCAGCACTGGGTGTGAAGAGGGCTGAAGGCAGGAGTGAAACAACAGTGAGAGCTGTTGAGAGTGTGTTAGCTCCAGAGAGTGGCTCAGATGTGCTGGGAAGGCAGAGAGGAAGCTCAGTGAAAAGAGCGTCACAAGGGCACTGAGGTTAAACGTGACATTTAACAGGAGCTCCACACAAGGGGAATTCAGACTATGTTAATAAAAGCTCATTTTCCACACTAGTAGTGAGGCCTGGGGACATTGAGGTTATGTGCAGATAGCAAGGCTGCATAATTTATTACTCAAACTGGGAATATATTTTAAGGAAAAGAGACTGCAGTTAACCATCAAACCTTTTAATAATTAAAGGTACAAACGGATTTCCCAGACAAACCACACTCACCTGTGTTACCAATGGAATCCAGGTCATCGTAAATTACATATCACATCAGAATTACTGAAAACAAACAAATCTGCCCTAACTGGTTACTTCAGGCTGGGTTCCCTAGAGGTGAACTTTGAGATGGAGATGAGTGGGCAGGGCATTGCTTAGGGAGAGCGCCTAGGATCAACACCTAAGGAAGGGAGGAAGGAAAGTAGAACTGGGCGAAGAAAACTTAGACAATCAAGCGGCTTCATCAAACGCCTCAGCTGACCCCATGGGGAGCTCTTGGGCTGGGATGACCTTCAGAGTTATTGCAAGTTGGAGTGAGGGGAACTGGCCTCTCCAGCAGTCCCCAACCTTTTTGGCACCAGGGACCAGTTTTGTGGAAGACAATTTTTCCATGGACCAGGGTGGAGGGGTGGTTTTGAGATGATTCAAGCACATTAGAAATGTTTATGCAAGTCAAGAAACAACAGTTAGAACAGGCCATGAAACAACAGACTGGTTCCTAATCGGGAAAGGAGTTACGTCAAGGCTGTATATTGTCACCCTGCTTATTTAACTTATATGCAGAGTACATCATGAGAAATGCTGGACTGAATAAAGCAAAAGCTGGAATCAAGATTGCCGGGAGAAATATCAATAACCTCAGATATGCAGATGACACCACCCATATGGCAGAAAACGAAGAGGAACTAAAAAGCCTCTTGATCAAAGTGAAAGAGGAGAGTGAAAAAGTTGGCTTCAAGCTCAACATTCCGAAAACGAAGATCATGGCATCCAGTCCAATCACTTCATGGCAAATAGATGGGGAAATAATGGAAACAGTGACAGACTTTTCTGGGGGCTCCAAAATCACTGCAGATGGTGACTGCAGCCATGAAATTAAAGGACACTTGGCTCCTTGGAAGAAAAGTTGTGACCAACCTAGACAGCGTATTGAAAAAGAGACATTACTTTGCCAACAAAGGTCTGTCTAGTTAAAGCTTTGATTTTTCCAGGAGTCATGTATGGATGTGAGAGTTGGACTGTGAAGAAAGCTGAGCTGTGAAGAATTGCTGCTTTTGAACTGTGGTGTTAGAGAAGACTCTTGAGAGTCCCTTGGACTGCAAGGAGATCCAACCAGTCC
>NW_011494673.1:689226-700610 GCF_000754665.1 Bison bison bison | reverse complement strand
CTGATGCAAAGCACTGACTCATTTGAAAAGACCTGATGCTGGGAAAGATTGAAGGCAGGAGGAGAAGGGGATAACAGAGAATGAGATGGTTGGATGGCATCACCGACTCAATGGACATGAATTTGAGTAAGCTCCAGGAGTTGGTGATGGACAGGGAGGCCTGGCGTGATGCAGTCCATGAGGCTGCAAAGAGTCAGACACGACTGGGTGACTGAACTGAACTGAACTGAGACACATTACGGTTATTGTGCACTTTATTTCTATTATTATTACATCAGCTCCGTCTCAGATCATCAAGCGTTAGATCTCAAGAGGCTGGGGACCCCTGCTCCACACCAACCCAGTCCTTGGAGGTGGCTGTCCCTGAAGCTTCTCCTGGGTTGAGGGTAGGTTTCTGGAGAAGGGCTGATAGCTGGCCGCACTCTTGGCGGTACTGAGGAAGGGTTAGGTGAAGTATCACAGCATCTGCCTACCATAGGGAGAAGAGAACTTGAATAAAAATATTATAAAGATATATACTTTAAGTTTAATTATTAGTCACAGCCTGCCAAGGAAAGATTTTATTGCATCTGCTTTGAAGAAGAGTGGGGAATTAATGTAAGTAGCATACCAAATGCTTATCTGAAAAAAAGAGGAACTATTCTCTCAAATTAATTTTTATTTTTTATTTTTTCAAATTAATTTTTAAAAGCACCCATTTTCTTGGTACTTCTTAGAAAACTTTTTCTCTACAGTGAATGTCTATGGGTAATATTCGTATTTCAGATAGTTACATAGGACTTACTGATGTTCCAGGCATAGTGTGATGCACTGTTGAAATGTTAACCCATTAAATTCTTTTAACAAATCTATAACATAGGCATTACAGACAAGGAAGCAGAGACCTAAGATCCAGCAGATGGTGGTACCAGGATTTGGACCCAAGTATCATATCTCTAGGCTTCCCAGATGATGGTAGTGGTAAAGAACACACTGCCAATGCTGGAGACCTAAGAGACAGGGGTTCAATCCCTGGGTTAGGAAGATCTCCTGGAAGAGGGCATGGCAACCCACTCCAGTATTCTTGCCTGAAGAATCCCTTGGACAGAGGAGCCTGGCAGACCAAAGTCCATAGGGTCGCAAAGTCCATAGGGTTGGACAAGATTGAAGCGACTTAGCACGCACACATACACATCATATCTCCGGAGGCTGTGCTTGTAGTCATTATGTTATGCTTGCTCTTGAATCCATTTTTAAAAACATTTATTTATCTATCTGGCTACTCTGGGTCTTAGTTGCAACTCACAGGATCTTTGATCTTCATTGTGACATGCAAGATCTTTTAGTTGTGGCATTCAAACTCTTAGTTGCAGCATGTGGGATCTAGTTCCCTGACCAGGGACAGAAAACAGTCCCCCTGCATTGGGAGCATAAAGTCTTAGCCACTGGACCACCAGGGAAGGTCCCATTGTTTAATTTAGTAGACACTATATCACTGCAAATTAATTTAACAAGTATTTATTGAGCTCCTACTGGTTGCCCATGTCCAATTTTGGAAGAAAATAAAAATCTCTTCTTTAGGGTGATACAAAGAAGTAAAACAATAGCAACAGTAATATTTAACATGCACTGAGTTTTTACTATATGCCAAGTACTGTCCTAACAGCTTTCCAAGCATCACATTCTGTAACCATGCTGAATATTTAGTGCCTGCCCAGAAGGAGATTCTGATTAATAAGAAGGTGAGATAGAAAACAGTTACATAACTATATGTGAGACATGAATGATTAGAAAGCCTAACATGCATGACAGGCAGAGAGGGACCAGCAGGGTTCGGGTCTAGGAGACTTAAATCCTGGAAAGATTATAGGGCGTCCCCCTGAATGAGTGACAGTCGCTCAGTCATGTCTGACTCTTTTCAACCCCCTAAACTGTAGCCCGCCAGGCTTCTCTGTCTATGGAATTCTCCAGGCAAGAATACTGGAGTGGGTTGCCATCTCCTTCTCCAAGGGTGTCTCCCTGAAGGTAATTAAATATAAGTACAACAATAAACAACAAAATAAGAGTAAAGAAATACAAGAAAATTTATGTTTTTCCCATGAAGATTATTTCAGTACTTTTGAAAGAAATTTTCTAGAAACAAATTCTTTACCAACAATGCTTTTAATTGTCCGTGCTTTGCTGATGCTAAATTTGGTGTGGTCGGCAGTTTGGGCAATCCAGTTCTAGAGAAAGAAGAGTCTAATGTGGATCTGTAGAGTCAGCAATCTTGAAGGATGGGTGGGACTAAGAAAAGGGAGAAGGAAGAAAAGGCTGTGCCTGGCTGGAGGGGCAGAGAAGAGGGAGCCCTGGCCTTTCTGGAGAATGTGTTGTATGCAGGGGAACAACTGGGCTGGGAGGATAGTTCGGGTCCATATGTTAAAGACCTTGAAGTCCTGGTCAAGGGTGTGTAATATATCCCATATGTTACGGGACTCTGTGGGAAACAGATGTAATTTTGTTCCTGTCATTGTTTTTCCTCCCTGAGATCTGAATGGCCAAGGAACTCAAAACCCTCTTGAGCAGAAGTCCCAAGTAGTGGGTGCCTAGGATCCGAGGTGATCCCAGTGGCCCTTGCCTATGCTGTTCTTTGACCTTCTGTAGCCCCTTTTTATCACCTGGGCCTTTCTCAATGCCCAGTTGCCCCTCTGAAGGGACCTTCCAGCTCAAGGTTCTGGGCCGCTGCCCTGAGTTGGGGCTGACAGGAAGGGGCCGTAGGCCCCCCTCTGTCCTGTTACCCCGGAGTTCCCTGCTCTTGCCAAGAGTGGCCCAGCAGGTAGAAACACTCCAGCCATCTTGGTTTCATCTTTCCCTCCTTCCACCAAATGGTTAAAGCACTTTATTCCACACACAGCAAACAAACCCCATCTTGCAACTGTTTTGACCTGAAGCTTGCCACAAGGCAGAAGAATGGCCAGAAAGCATGGGGATGATTTTCAGTTCAATTCAGTCACTCAGTTGTGTCCGACTGTCTGCAACCCCATGGACTGCAGCACACCAAGCTCTCCATCCAACACCCATCCTGGTGTTTTACTGTGGTGCAGTTGAAGAAAAGGCCCAGGGCCTGGCTGTAGCATCAGATAGCGGAGGCAGCCCCGAATTTTAAAGACCTAAGACAGTAATGTTATTTCACTGGCTCTCTTTCTCCTAGTGACAATGGTATCATAATTGCAGCTCAGGGAAGTTGCCTCGCACAGGTTTCCACTCTGACAAGCAGCTTCAGCTGCCGTCCTAAATGGTTACTCTATTAAGAATTTTCAAATTATTGGTGGTTGCTTCCTTTTTCTGAAGAAAAAATCCAAATATTGTTTTTCCACCCTCATTCTATGCATTGAGGTCAAAGTCACTGGCTTCTCTCTATGGTAGAAGAAAATATCCCCACCTTGCTGAACTCAAGATGGAATGTTTGTGGAACTTTTGTTTGGTGCTTATAAGAAGAACATGGGACTGGAGAAACTCTGAAAGCCCAGAGGAGCTGGGTTCTGACCACCTGCAGGCCTGGTCC
The DNA here is from genome assembly GCF_000754665.1 of Bison bison bison. Classification (NCBI taxonomy): domain Eukaryota; kingdom Metazoa; phylum Chordata; class Mammalia; order Artiodactyla; family Bovidae; genus Bison; species Bison bison. The sequence goes on along the minus strand of NW_011494673.1, from coordinate 697,087 downwards.
TGTGTGTACTTGTCCAGACGGCAAATTCTCCCCCCTGGCCTTGGCTTACCCTCTCTGGATTCACAATATGTTCCTGTCTCTCAGGCCTTGGCCCAGCCCTTTCCACAAAGCCTTCCACAAGCCCCGCCAGGCCACAGTGACCTGTCCCTGCTTACACAACAGTTAGATTGGGTACAGCATGATCCAGGATTTGGCTACATGATCTTATTGCTTAGCTGTGAGCCTACTTTCCTTAAGAGGATGGAAAGCGTGATGAAGGCAAAGTCTATGTTTTCTCAGCAGTGGGCTGAGTAGAAAGTGTAGGTGAATGAAATATAATTGTGTGAATTCAAAGATGGCTCAGTCAAGGCCTTTCCTGAGTGCCAAGCTATTATAAGTAAGACGGAAACTTAAATAGCAGAATTCTTCCAGAGAAAGTGTGAAGGCAAGCCGCACATACTTTGATCTGTCTCATGGAAAGAAGGAAAGTTGCGGCTGGAGGAGACACTCCAAGTCATTCAATAGATTCAACTTTTTTTCTCCAAGAGATTTATAAGTTTGAACCAGACTCAGGCAGCTTGGAAAGACGGAAGGGAGGCTGGGTTATCTCTCCCCAGTCACCAGAGAAAATTAGCATGGCATCTAAATACGTGTGTCCAAATGTGTTTGGACCATCCTATGAGCCTGCCCTGGCACTCACACCTCGTCATCTTGTCTGGTGGCTGTACTACAAACATAGTCTTAATCCATCTTTTTAAAATGAATGAATGTACAAGACAAATTGAAATGAGCTAATTGAGCCTTTCCTCCCAGGAAGAAAATGATTTTGTTGAATTCTCTCTTCCCTGAAAGGGAAACAAGAAGCTATTTCTGGTGTTTGTGTTCTCTATTCTTGATCATCTTGATGCTCCACGGACAGTATGAGTATCACTTGGAAGCTTGTTAGGAATGCAGAATCTTGGGCCCTACCTCAGACCTACTAGATTAGAGTCTGAACTTTAAAGAGATTTATATGTGCTGCTCTATAGAATGCAGAGGAAATAATCTAATGGCCTAAGCCTGGAGTTTGGAACTACAAATAAATCCCTAATATGAGTAATGGTATCTAAAAACCATCTCTTGAGCAACATCTTTATTGAAACCTAGGTTTCCCAAGTGGCGCTAGTGGTAAAGAAACTGCCTGCCAATGCAGAGACAGAAGAAACATGGGTTTGATCCCTGGATAGGGAAGTTCCCCTGGAGAAGAAAATGGCAATCCACTCCAGTATTCTTGTCTGAAAAATCCCATGGACAGAGGAGCCTGGTGGGCTACAGTCCATGGGATCATAAAGAGTCAGACACAACTGACTGACTGAGTGCACACACATACCCATATGCTTAGTCCCGAGTTAGGCACTGCAGGAAAGAAAGAGGTAGGGCAGGTCCAGTGAGTGAGGGCCCACACTGGGATTTCAGCCCCAAACTCTCCCACCCCTCCCTGTAGAAGCCGTGACTGAGGGGCGGACTCTTGCAAAATAGAATTCTCTGCAGCACAGCCTCTAGGGTGACACCAGTCACATGGATGGCCCTTGTCTTTTAAGCAATGACAAGTCATTAAGACTGAGCTATCAAATCTTCAGGGAGGACAGCCTGGCCCTAACCTCCATCATAACATTTTTTTTCTTTTGCAATGAAGCATTGCCAGGTTTGCTGAAAGCTCATTCAATGTTAAAGCTCAAGCACTCAGGCCTCCCCAGGTTCAGGCTGGAGACTGGGTGGCTCGGGGTGCAGTCCTGGCCTATTAGCCAGAGGTTCAGCTGTGCTATTGAAGTCCATGCTCCCTGTGTTGTATCTTGTGAACAGAGCAATTCAGAATGCTACATGCCAAAATGTAGATTCTGGAATCAGACTACCCTGAGTTCATTTCCAGGCTCTGCCATTTGCTAGCTTTGTGACCTGGTGCAAGTCTCAATTTTCCAGCTATTAATAAAGTGATACTTTATTTCTTGCTTAATTTGGATGAAGTCTAATTTCTTTTTTTGTGATTTTTTTGATGTTGTATCTAATAAATCTTTCCCAAGGTCATAAAAATTTTCTTCTGTTTCCTTCTAGATGTTGTAGAATCTAAGCTTTTATATTTAGATCTTTTCTCCATTTTTGGTTCTGAATACTCTACAAGGTATGGAGAGTACAGAAAGTTTCTTTCTTCTTTCACCTTTCTTTTTCTTCATGACATATAGATATGTAGTTGTTCCAGTATCAAAAAGATCGTCTTTCTCCTTTGAATTGCCTTTGCACATTTGTGAAAAATCAGACAATATATTTCTGAGTCTATTTTTGAACTCTCTGTTCTATTCTATTGATCTCTATGTCTGTCCTTTAGCCAATGCCACACTGTCTTGATTTCAGTAGCTTTATGGCAAGCCTTGAAACCAGGTAGTAGACTAAAGACTTTGTTATTCTTTGTAAAAATATCTTGGCAATTCTAGGTCAGTTCTAGTTCCACATAAAATTTTATAATTGGCTTATTAATTGCTACAAAAAGGGATGCTGGAATCTTGCATTGACTTTATAGATACATTTGGAAAGAACTGACTTTTTAAAAATTAATTAATTAATTTTTAAATTGAAGGATAATTGCTTTACAGAATTTTGTTGTTTTCTGTCAAACCTCAACATGAATCAGCCATAGGTATGGGTATATCCCCTCCCTTTTGAACCTCCCTCCCATCTCCCTCCCCATCCCAACCCTCTAGGTTGATACAGAGGCCCTGCTTGAGCTTCCTGAGCCAGGCAGCACATTCCCTTTGGCTATCTATTTTACATATGATAATGTAAGTTTCCATGTTACTCTTTTCATGCATCTCACCCTCTCCTCCCCTCTCCCCATGTCCATAAGTCTATTCTCTATGTCTGTTTCTCCATTGCTGCCCTATAAGTAAATTCTTCAGAACCATTTTACTAGATTCTGTATATATGCATTAGAATATGATATTTATCTTTCTCTTTCTGACTCACTTCACTCTGTATAACAGGTTCTAAGTTCATCCATCTCATCAGAACTGACTCAAAGACGTTCCTTTTTATAGCTGAGTAATATTCCATCGTGTATATGTACCACAACTTCTTTATCCATTCATCTGTCAGTGGGCATCTAGGTTGCGTCTGTGTTCTAGCTATTGTAAATAGTGCTTCAATGAACAATGGGATGCATGTGTCTCTTTCAATCTCAGTTTCCTCACGGTATATGCCTAGGAGTGGGATTGCTGGGTCATATGGTGGTTTTATTCCTAGTTTTTTAAGGAAGCTCCATACTGTCTTCATAGTGGCTGTATCAATTTACATTCCCACCAACAGTGCAAGAGCATTCCCTTTTCTCTACACCCTTTCCAGCATTTATTGTTTGTAGACTTTTTGATGAGGGCCACTCTGACCGGTGTGAGGTGATATCTCATTGTCATTTTGATTTGCATTTCTGTAATAATCTTTTTATGTGTTTGTTAGCCAGCTGTATGTCTTCTTTGGAGAAATGTCTCTTCTGGTCTTTTTCCCACTTCTTGATTGGGTTGTTTTCCTGGTATTGAGTTGTATGAGCTGCTTGTATATTTTGGAAATTAATCCTTTGTCAGTCGTTTCATTTGCTATTATATTCTCCGATTCCAAGGGTTGTCTTTTCACCTTGTTTATAGTTTCCTTTGCTGTGCAAAAGCTTTTAAGTTTAATCAGGTCCCACTTGTTTACTTTTGTTTTTATTTCCGTTATTCTAGGAGGTGGGTCGTAGAGGATCTTGCTTTGATTTATGTCATCTAGTGTTCTGCCTATGTTTTCCTCTAAGAGGTTTACAGTTTCTGGTCTTACGTCTAGGTCTTTAATCCATTTTGAGTTTATCTTTGTGTATGATGCTAGGAAGTGTTCTACTTTCATTCTTTTACATGTAATAAAATTCTTTTACATTTCATTCTTTTACATCTAGTTTTCCCAGCACCATTTATTGAAGAGGCTGTCTTTGCCCTATTGTATATTCTTGCTTCCTTTGCCAAAAATAAGGTACCCATAGGTGCATGGGTTTATTTCCGGGCTCTCTATCTTGTTTCCAGAGAAGGCAATGGCAACCCACTCCAGTACTCTTGCCTGAGAAATACCATGGACAGAGGAGCCTGGTAGGCTACAGTCCATGGGGTCGAGAAGAGTCGGACATGACTGAGCGACTTCACTTTCACTTTTCACTTTCATGCACTGGAGAAGGAAATGGCAACCCACTCCAGTATTCTTGCCTGGAGAATCCCATGGATGGGAGCCCAGTGGGCTGCCGTCTATGGGGTCGCACAAAGTCGGACATGACTGACGTGATTTAGCAGCAGCAGCAGTATCTTGTTTCATTGGTCTATATTTCTGTTTTTGTGCCAGTCCCATACTGTCTTGATGACTATAGCTTTGTAGTATAATCTGAAGTCAGGAAGGATGATTCCTCCAGCTCCATTCTTCTTTCTCAAGACTACTTTAGATATTTGGGGTCTTTTGTGTTTCCATATGAATTGTGAAATTTTTTCTTCTAGTTCTGTAAAAAAATGTCATTGGTAATTTGATAGGGATAGAATTGAATCTTTAGATTGTGTTTGGTAGTATAGTCATTTTCACAATATTGATTCTTCCTACCCAGAAACATGGAATATCTCTCCATCTGTTTATGTCATCTTTGATTTCTTTCATTAGTGTCTTATAATTTTCTGTGTATAGTTTTTTTGTATCCTAAGGTAAGTTTATTCCTAGGTATTTAATTCTTTTTGTTGCAATGGTGAATGGGATTGATTCCTTAATTTCTCTTTCTGATTTTTCATTGTTAGTATATATAAATGCAAGTGATTTCTGTGTATTGATTTTGTATCCTGCAACTTTGCTAAATTCACTGATTAGCTCTAGTAATTTTCTGATACTATCTTTAGGGTTTTCTATGTACAGTATCGTGTCATCTGCAAACACTGAGAGCTTTACTTCTTCTTTTCTGATCTGGATTCCTTTTATTTCTTTTTCTTTTCTGATTGCTCTAGCGAGGACTTCCAGAACTATGTTAAATAATAGTGGGGAAAGTAGACACCCTTGTCTTGTTCCTGATCTTAGGGTGAATGCTTTCAGTTTCTCACCATTGAGAATAATGTTTGCTGTAGGCTTATCATATATGGCCTTTACTATGCCCATTTTGTGAAATTTTAATCATAAATGGGTGCTGAATTTTGTCAAAGGCTTTTTTTGCATCTATTGAAATTATCATATGATTTTTATCTTTCAATGTGTTAATATGGTGTATCACATTGATTGATTTGTGTATATTGAAGAATCCTTGCATCCCTGGATTAATCCCAACTTGATCGTGGTGTATAACTTTTTGATGTGTTGCTGAATTCTGTTTGCTAAAATTTTGTTGAGGATTTTTGCATCTATGTTCATCAGTGATATTGGCTTGTAGTTTTCTTTTTTGTGTTGTCTTTGTCTGGTTTTGGTATCAGGGTGATGGTGGCCTCATAGAATGAGATTGGAAGTGTTCCTTCCCCTGCAATTTTTTTTAAAGAGTTTTAGAAGGATAGACATTAGCTCTTCTCTAAATGTTTGATAAAATTCTCCTGTGAAGCCATCTGGTCCTGAGCTTTTGTTTTTTGGGAGATTTTTGATCACAGTTTCAATTTCAGTGCTTGTAAGTGAGTTGTTCATAATATCTATTTCTTCCAGATTCAGTCTTGGAAGATTGAATAAGAATCTGTCGATTTCTTCCAGGTTATCCATTTTATTGTCATATAGTTGTTCATAATAGTCTCTTATTAGCCTTTGTATTTCTGCATTGTCTGTTGTAACCTCTCCTTTTTCATTTCTATTTTTGTTGATTTGATTCTTTGTTTTTTCTTGATGAGTCTGGCTAAAGGTTTGTCAATTTTGTTTATCTTCTCAAAGAACCAGCTTTTAGTTTTATTAATCTTTACTATTATTTCTTTCATTTCTTTTTCATTTATTTCTGCTTGGATCTTTATGATTTCTTTCCTTCTACTAATTTTGGGGTTTTTTTTGGTTCTTCTTTTCCCCATTGTTTTAGGTGTAAAGCTAGGTTGTCTATTTGATGTTTTTCTTCTTTCTTGAGGTAGGATTGTATTGCTATAAACTTACCTCTTAGAACTGCTTTTGCTGCATCTCATAGGTTTTGAGTTGTCATGTTTTCATTGTCATTTGTTTCTAGAAATTTTTTATTTCCTTTTTTATTTCTACAGTAACCTGTTGGTTATTTAGAAAAGAATTGTTTAATCTCCATGTGTTTGTGTTTCTTACACTCTTTTTCCTTGTAATTGAAATCTAGTCTCATAGTGTTGGGGCTGCGCTTTGCTGGAGCAGCCGTGAAGAGATACCCCACGTCCAAGGTAAGAGAAACCCAAGTAAGATGGTAGGTGTTGCAAGAGGGCATCAGAGGGCAGACACACTGAAACCATAATCACAGAAAATTAGTCAATCTCATCACACTAGGACCACAGCCTTGTCTAACTCAATGAAACTAAGCCATACCCTGTGGGGCCACCCAAGATGGGCAGGTATGGTGGAGAGGTCTGACACAATGTGGTCCACTGAAGAAGGGAATGGCAAACCACTTCAGTATTCTTGCCTTGAGAACCCCATGAACAGTATGAAAAGGCAAAATGATAGGATACTGAAAGAGGAACTCCCCAGGTCGGTAGGTGCCCAATATGCTACTGGAGGAGATCAGTGGAGAAATAACTCCAGAAAGAATGAAGGGATGGAGCCAAAGCAAAAAGAATACCCTGTTGTGGATGTGACTGGTGATAGAAGCAAGGTCCGATGCTGTAAAGAGCAATATTGCATAGGAACCTGGAATGTCAGGTCCATGAATCAAGGCAAATTGGAAGTGGTCAAACAGGAGATGGCAAGAGTGAATGTCGACATTCTAGGAATCAGCGAACTAAAATTGGTCTGGAATGAGTGAATTTAACTCAGATGACCATTATATCTACTACTGCGGGCAGGAATCCCTTAGAAGAAATGGAGTAGCCATCATGGTCAACAAAAGAGTCCGAAATGCAGTACTTGGATGCAATCTCCAAGGCAAACCATTCAATATCACAGTAATCCAAGTCTATGCCCAAACCAGTAACGCTGAAGAAGCTGAAGTTGAACAGTGCTATGGAGACCTACAAGACCTTTTAGAACTAACACCCAAAAAAGATGTCCTTTTCATTATAGGGGACTGGAATGCAAAAGTAGGAAGTCAAGGAAACACCTGGAGTAACAGGCAAATTTGGCCTTGGAATACAGAATGAAGCAGGGCAAATTCTAATAGAGTTTTGCCAAGAAAATGCACTGGTCATAGCAAACACCCTCTTTCAACACAAGAGAAGACTCTACACATGGACATCACCAGATGGTCAACACCAAAATCAGATTGATTCTATTCTTTGCAGCCAAAGATGGAGAAGCTCTATACAGTCAGCAAAAACAAGACCAGGAGCTGACTGTGGCTCAGATCATGAACTCCTTATTACCAAATTCAGACTTAAATTGAAGAAAGTAGGGAAAACCACTAGACCATTCAGGTATGACCTAAATCAAATCCCTTATGATTATACAGTGGAAGTGAGAAATACTTTTATAGGACTAGATCTGATAGAGTGCCTGATGAACTATGGAATGAGGTTCGTGACATTGTACAGGAGACAGGGATCAAGACCATCTCCATAGAAAAGAAATGCAGAAAAGCAAAATGGCTGTCTGGGGAGGCATTACAAATAGCTGTGAAAAGAAGAGAAGCGAAAAGCAAAGGAGAAAAGGAAAGATATAAGCATCTGAATGCAGAGTTCCAAAGAATAGCAAGAAGAGATAAGAAAGCCTTCCTCAGCGATCAATGCAAAGA
>NW_011494673.1:688327-688641 GCF_000754665.1 Bison bison bison | reverse complement strand
ATATATTATATATATCCCAGCTTATTTAACTTATATGCAGGGTACATCATGAGAAACACTGGACTGGAAGAAGCACAAGCTGGAATCAATATTGCCGGGAGAAATATCAATAACCTCAGATATGCAGCTGTCACCACCCTTATGGCAGAAAGTGAAGAACTAAAAAGCCTCTTGATGAAGGTGAAAGAGGAGAGTGAAAAAGTCGGCTTAAACCTCAACATTCAGAAAACGAAGATCATAGCATCCGGTCCCATCACTTCATGGGAAATAGATGGGGAAACAGTGGAAACAGTGTCAGACTTTATTTTTCTGGA
>NW_011494673.1:687813-688227 GCF_000754665.1 Bison bison bison | reverse complement strand
CCATTGAGTTTTCCAGGCAAGAATACTGGAATGGATTGCCCCTTCCTTCTCCAGGGGATCTTCCCAACCCAGGGATTGAAACTGTGCCTCTTATCCACCTCTCTTCCCTACATCACTTATGACTCCTGCATTGGCAGGCAGGTTCTTTACCGCTAGTGCCACCATATATGGAATGCTTCAAATAAATTTTAGATGACTATGTCAAAAATTTGAATTTTAATTGAAATAGGTTAAAGGAAGTTGTTTTAAGGCCAATTGACCTGATTCTAAGGCAGGAACAACAAGGTTGGTGAGGAATGGTGATATTTAGAAGGCAAAACCTGTAAGACTTGAAAATTGATTAGATTCCCTGGTGGCTCAGCTGGTAAAGAATCCACTTGCAATGTGGGAGACCTGGGTTCAATCCCTGGGTTG
>NW_011494673.1:685539-687713 GCF_000754665.1 Bison bison bison | reverse complement strand
TCATAGTGTTGTGGTCGGAGAAGATGCTTGATACGATTTCAATTTTCTTAAATTTACTGAGGTTTGATTTGTGACCCAAGATGTGGTCTATCCTGGAGAATGTTCCATCTGCACTTGAGAAGAAGGTGTAATCTTCTGCATTTGGATGGAATGTCCTGAAGATATCAATGAGATCCATCTCATCTAATGTATCATTTAAAGACTTGTTTCCTTATCAATTTTCTGTTTTGATGATCTGTCCATCGGTGTGAATGGGGTGTTAAAATCTTCTACTATTATTGTGCTACTATCAGTTTCTCCTTTTATGTCTGTCAGTGTTTGCCTTATGTATTGAGGTGCATAGATACTTATAATTGCTATGTCTTCCTCTTGGATTGATCCCTTGATCATTATGTAATGTCCTTCCTTATATCTTGTAATCTTCTTTATTTTAAGGTCTATTTTGTCTGATATGTGGATTGCTACTCCAGCTTTCTTTTGCTTCCCATTTGCATGGAATTTATTTTTCCACCCTCTCACTTTCAGTCTATATGTATCTTTAGGTCTGAAGTGGGTCTCTTGTAGACAGCATATATATGGGTCTTGCTTTTGTATCCATTCAGCCTGTCTGTGTCTTTTGGTTGCGGCATTTAATTCATTTACATTTAAAGTAATTATTAGTATATATGTTCCTATTGCCATTTTCTTAATTGTTTGGGGTTGATTTTGTACATCTTTTTTTCTTCTCTTGTATTTCTTGACTATATAAGTCCCTTTAACATTTATTGTAAAGCTGATTTGGTGGTACTGAATTCTCTTAACTTTTGCTTGTCTGAAAAGCTTTTTATTTCTCCATCAATTTTGAATGAGATCCTTGCCAGGTACAGTAGTCTTGATTGTAGATTTTTCCCTTTCAGGACTTGAAAAATATCCTGCCATTCCCTTCTGGCCTGCAGAGTTTCTGCTGAAAGATCAGCTAAGTGTATGGGGTTTCCCTTGTATGTCACTTGTTGCTTTTCCCTTGCTGCTTTTAATATTCTTTCTTTGTATTTAGTCTTTGTTAGTCTTTATTAGTATGTGTCTTGGCATGTTTCTTCTTGGGTATATCCTGTATGGGACTCTTTGCACCTCTTGGACTTAATTGACCTTTTCATTTTTCATGTTGGGGAAATTTTCAACTATAATCTCTTCAAAAACTTTCTCATACCCTTTCTTTTTCTCTTCTTCTTCTGGGACCCCTATAATTTGAATGTTAGTGTGTTTGATATTGTTCCAGAGGTCTCTGAGACTATCCTCAGTATTTTTCATTCTTTTTACTTTATTCTGCTCTTCAGAAGTTATTTCCACCATTTTATCTTCCAGCTCACTGATTTGTTCTTCTCCTTCAGATATTCTGCTATTGATTCCTTCCAGAGTATATTTAATTTCCATAATTGTGTTGTTTGTCTCTGTATGTTTATTCTTTAATTCTTCTAGGTCTTTGTTAATTGATTCTTGCATTTTCTCCATTTTGTTTTCAAGGTTTTTGATCATCTTTACTATCATTATTCTGAATTCTTTTTCAGGTAGTGTGCCTATTTTCTCTTCATTTATTTGGACTTCTGTGTTTCTAATTTGTTCCTTCACTTCTGTAGTATTTCTCTGCCTTTTCATTATTATTTTTTTTAACTTATTGTGTTTGAGGTCTCCTTTTCCCAGGCTTCAAGGTTGAATTCTTTCTTCCTTTTGGTTTCTGTCCTCCTAAGATTGGTCCAGTGATTTGTGTAAGTTTCGTATAGGGTGAGATTTGTGCTGAGTTTTTTGTTTGTTTTTCCTCTGATGAGCAAGGCTAAGTGATGTGGTAATCCTGTCTGGTGATGACTGGGTTTGTATTTTTATTTTCCTTATTGTTTAGATGAGGCGTCCTGCACAGGCTGCTACTGGTGGTTGGGTGATGCTGGGTCTTGTATTCAGGTGGTTTCCTTTGTGTGAGTTCTCACTATTTGATACTCCCTAGGGTTACTGTGAAGAAGGCTGAGCGCCGAAGAATTGATGCTTTTGAACTGTGGTGTTGGAGAAGACTCTTGAGAGTCCCTTGGACTGCAAGGAGATCCAACCAGTCCATTCTGAAGGAGATCAGCCCTGGGATTTCTTTGGAAGGAATGATGCTAAAGCTGAAACTCCAGTACTTTGGCCACCTCATGCGAAGAGTTGAC
>NW_011494673.1:684032-685439 GCF_000754665.1 Bison bison bison | reverse complement strand
AAGGCTATGGTTTTTCCTGTGCTCATGTATGGATGTGAGAGTTGGACTGTGAAGAAGGCTGAGCGCCAAAGAATTGATGCTTTTGAACTGTGGTGTTGGAGAAGACTCTTGAGAGTCCCTTGGACTGCAAGGAGATCCAACCAGTCCATTCTGAAGGAGATCAGCCCTGGGATTTCTTTGGTGGGAATGAAGCTGAAACTCTAGTACTTTGGCCACCTCATGCAAAGAGTTGACTCATTGGAAAAGACTCTGATGCTGAGAGGGATTGGGGGCAAAAGGAGAAGGGAACGACAGAGGATGAGATGGCTGGATGGCATCACTGACTCGATGGACGTGAGTCTGAGTGAACTCAGGGAGTTGGTGATGGACAGGGAGGCCTGGTGTGCTGCGATTCATGGGGTCGCAAAGAGTTGGACATGACTGAGAGACTGATCTGATCTGAGGGTTAGTTCTCTGGTAGTCTAGGGTCTTGGAGTCAGTGTTCCCACTCCAAAGGCTCAGGGCTTGACCTCTCCCTAGGATGCTCTCCACACTGTGCTGGTCTCTGGACCTGTTATGGGGGCAGCTCATATTCTAATCTGGTCCTACTTCTATGTGTTCTTGCCTCCAATGTCCACAGCTATCAGAACTAGTGGTTTTCTTTTGTGGGAGGTCCCAATGTCCTTTTATATATTCCATAGACACAGAGTCTGCCTGGATTTAATCTGCAGCTTGTACAGCTGGTGGGAAGGTTTTGGGTCTTCTTCCTAAGCCACACTGCCCCCTGGGTTTCAATTGTGGTTTTATTTCCACCTCTGCATGTGGGTTGTCCACTGGGATTGCTCCTGAGTCTACCCTGGAGGACCTGGCTTGGCCCCTGTGAGGGCCAAGTGTGGAGGTGGTGCAGCTGGTTGGGTTGCAGGGGTTCTGGCAGCACCAGGTACTCAGGGGAGTTGGCGGCTAGGGCAGCATGAAATATAGAGCTCTAGAAGGGTAGGGCAACCAGTAATGGCCAATATGCTCCAGTATTCATGACTGAAGAACCCCCCTGACAGAGAAGCCTGGCAAGCCACAGTCTACTGGGTCACAAAGAGTCAGACATGACCGAAGTGACCCTGTGCACATAGATGCAAGACTTGTCTTTGCCTGTGGCAGCTCTGCCCCAGTAAGAGTTGAGTGTGAAGGTGGTGCAGTTGCTTGGCTTGCAGGGACCCTGGCGGTGCCAAATGTGCAGGGACATGGACTGCCTCCACCATAGAAGTTATGGCTCTATCAGAGGTTTTTTTGAGCCTCTTGTAGCTGGTAATCAGAAGGCGTCTTTGGCAGTCTTTCTCCATAGCTCCGCCCATTCAGGCACTTAGAGGGTTCCCTTGCCTGGGGTCCTTCTCTGTTGTTTGGCACATCGGGCACATACAGCCCGCCCCCCCA
>NW_011494673.1:677783-683704 GCF_000754665.1 Bison bison bison | reverse complement strand
GCGTTTTCCACTACAATCCCCTCCCTCACATCCTTTCGATCTGACTCTCCTCAATCAATAGCAGCCTTCACTCTGGGAGTGCTCCACAATTCCTAAACTCCAGCTCCCAGAAACTGCACCTTCCAGGGAACCTGTGTCCCTATCTGGGGTATGTATGCCTGTAGCAAGGACTAACTGATTCTCATTCCATTTAGGCTGCCACAGATCAGCTGTTTCACTCTCAGCCTTAAATGTTTCTCCTCTGACTCAGACAATTGCCCTGATTGGGCGGGGGGGGGGAGGATCAGACTCCTGTTTCAGTTCCCCTACCCACTGAGGACAGGTCCAGGCCTACTAACACTCCTGTTTTTCCCCCTAGTTCCTTTGTCCTACCAAGTTTTGTGTGGTTCTATATATTCTTTTCCACTGGTCAGGTACTCCTGTCCTCTCTCATCTGGTGTTCTGCATGCATTTCTGTGTCTGAAGGTGTATTCCTAATGTATCCGTGGAGAGAGATGTACTCCACGTCCACTTACTCCTCCACCATCTTGTTCCAGAACTGACTTTTTTATAACAAGGAATGGATTCTTCTAATTCATGAACAAAATATATTTCTCCATATATTTATGTTTTAATTTTCTCAGAAATATTCTATAGTTTTCAGTGTATAGGCCTTGCATATCTTTTGTTAAATTTATTTCTAAGCATTTTGGTCACTCTTGTAAATTAATTTTTTTCTATTTCATTTTCTAATTGCTGTAAGTATACAAAAATAAAATTAATTTTTTCATATTAACTTTATAACATGCAACATTGTTAAATTCATTTATAGTTCTAATAATAGTTTTGTAGATTCTTTATAACTTCCTACCTAAGAAATCACATCATCTACAAATAGAAGCAGCTTTTTCTTGCTTTCTGATCTTTAAACATTTTACTTCTTTTTCTTGGCTTCTTACAATGGCTAATACTACCAGTATGATGTTGAACAGAAGTCATGAAAGTGGACATCCTTGCCTTGTTCTCAGACTTACTGGGAAAGTGTTCAGTATTTCATCTTTATACCCTTGATCATACTGAAGAACTTCCTTTCTTCTCCTAGATTGATGAGAATTTTTATAATAAATGCATGCTAAATTTTGTCAACTGCTTTCTGTGCATGTATCAAAGAGGTCATATGATTTTTCTCCTCTGTTAATGTGGTAAATTATACTGATTAATTTTTGAATATTAAATCAACTTTGCCTTCATAGGATAAACCCTCATGAAAGTGAAAGTCGCTCAGTCATGTCCAACTCTTTGCAACCCCCTGGACCATATAGTCCATGGAATTCTCCAACCAAAATACTGGAGTGGTAGCCTTTCCCTTCTCCAGAGGATCATCCCAACCTAGGGATTGAACTCAGGTCTCCTGCATTGCAGGCAGATTCTTTACCAGCTGAGCCACAAGGGAAACTCAAGAATATTGGAGTGGATAGCCTATCCCTTCTCCAGTGGATCTTTCCAACCTAGGAATCAGTGTCTCCTGCATTGCAGGCAGATTCTTTACCAACTGAGCTATCAGGAAAGCCCAAAACCCTCATGGTCATATATTATTCTTTTTTAGGTGTTGTTGGGTTTAATCTGCTAAGATTTCATTAAGAATTTTTACATCTAGTCCATAAGGGATATTAGCCCCTTTATGTATGTATTTGACAGGTTTTAGTATTAATATTTTGCAGGCATCATGAAACAAGTTGAGAAGTGTACCCCATTCTTCTCTATTTTCTGAGTTTGTGTAAGTTTGATGTTTTTTCTTCTTTGAATGTTTGATAGAAATTACCAGTGAAATCACCTGTGCCGATTATTTAGATTTTCTGTTCCATGTAGTGTAAATGTTAGAGATTTATAGTTTTAAAGAATTTTTCTATTTCATCTATTTTGTATAAATTATTGATATAAAGTCCTTTATAACAAACATTCCCATATTCTCTTTTGGGCTTCCCTTCTGGCTCAGATGGTAAAGAATCCACCTTCAATGTGGGAGACCTGGGTAAGAGTCGGACACGACTGAGTGAATTTCACTCATATTCTCTTTTTATTATTTTCATGTCAGTAAGATTTGTCTTGATAATCCCTTTTCATTTTTATTGATAATTTGTGCTCTCTTTTTCCTGAGTAGTCTAATAAAATACCAAATTTTTTTTGTTCTTTAGAAAGAAACAAATTTGGGGGTTATTAATTATTTTTATTGTGTGTCTGATTCTTACCACATTCATTTCTGCTCTCATCTTTATTGTTTGTTCTACAGTCCTCCCTTGGTATCCACAGAGTATTAGTTGCAGGACACCCTCAGATACCAAAATTCATTGATGCTCAAGTCCCTTATAGTAAAATGGCCTAGTATATTTGGCTCACCATATCCTTGGGTTCCATATCCATGGATTTGGACTTTGGTTTACTTTGGGTTCGACTGGAATCTTAAGTCACTGATTTTAGATCATTTTTCTTTTCCGATATAAGCATTTAAAGCCATAAAACTCCCTCTAAGCACTCTTTTAGTAACTGCTATAATTGTAAATTTTTAAACTTTTTCTTCTACCATATACATAATAATATAATGTTATATATTTTATTTATATAATGTATAATAATTATATTTTAATATATTATGTATTATAATATAATAAATATTCTGTTATATAGTATCAGATCAGATCAGTCACTCAGTCGTGTCTGACTCTTTGTGACCCCATGAATCGCAGCACACCAGGCCTCCCTGTCCATCACCAACTCCCAGAGTTCACTGAGACTCACGTCCATCGAGTCAGTGATGCCATCCAGCCATCTCATCCTCTGTCGTCCCCTTCTCCTCCTGCCCTCAATGCCTCCCAGCATCAGTCTTTTCCAATGAGTTAACTCTTCACATGAGGTGGCCAAAGTACTGGAGTTTCAGCTTTAGCATCATTCCTTCCAAAGAAATCCCAGGGCTGATCTCCTTCAGAATGGACTGGTTGGATCTCCTTGCAGTCCAAGGGACTCTCAAGAGTCTTCTCCAACACCACAGTTCAAAAGCATCAATTCTTCGGTGCTCAGCCTTCTTCACAGTCCAACTCTCACATCCATACATGACCACAGGAAAAACCATAGCCTTGACTAGACGAACCTTTGTTGGCAAAGTAATGTCTCTGCTTTTCAATATGCTATCTAGGTTGGTCATAACTTTCCTTCCAAGGAGTAATTATCTTTTAATTTCATGGCTGCAGTCACCATCTGTAGTGATTTTGGAGCCCAGAAAAATAAAGTCTGAGACTGTTTCCACTGTTTGCCCATCTATTTCCCATGAAGTGATGGGACTGGATGCCATGATCTTCGTTTTCTGAATGTTGAGCTTTAAGCCAACTTTTTCACTCTCCACTTTCACTTTCATCAAGAGGCTTTTTAGTTCCTCTTCACTTTCTGCCATAAGGGTGGTGTCATCTGCATATGTATATTTTCTTTATCCATTTACACGGCTCAGAAGGCTACTGTGAAGGCAAACTCATTTAACTTTCCCTAATTCTTGCTTCTAAGCTACAGGATGGTTTTGAAGAAATTGTTTGCTCCATCAGCTTTGCCAAGTCAACACCTAGGAGAGGAAACCTCTTCTGTTTCCTAGGAATTTACTTCTTACTCCCAAAGACAACAAGAATAAAAGAAATCATTCTTGACTAATCCACTGAGTTGCTTTCATTTTTAAAACCATCGCTGTTTCTAAAGCTAGGATAGTTTTGGAACTCTCCTGCCTGCAGCCCAGGCCAGGAAACATCACTTAATTAGAAATTGCACCTTTAACAAGAGCTGAAAGCCAGCTGAAACACCTCCATCCATCCCAAGCACTGAAGAGGGAGAGACATAAGCAGAAGAATGTGGTGTTGGCATGAGCTTTTACTGAGTGAAATGAAATGTTCATAAATGAAATGTTCATAAAGCACGTATTCCTAATGGCAGTTCTTTCAGTAACAATGCATTAGCCAATCAGCCCTCTCTTTCCATCATCCCCCTTTTCCTCCTGTTCTTTCTTACACACAGTCGTGGAATACCGGGGTCTCCTTGGCTGGGTCAGAATGGGCCTTCACCTTCTTGACCCCACCAGTGAATGTTTGTAGTGTTTTGCTGTTTTCTCTGCTGGGTGCACATGTGATAACAGGATGGAGGTCCACTCTATTCTGGGGCTTCCTTGATTTACAGGCTTCAAGTTAGATTCCAATTCTCTTAGAATAGCAAAATAGGACACAAACACCTGCCCCTCCCAGCTTCCTTATCCTGTATCCTTTTCCTCCCTCCCAAACAAGTGAATATCTAAATCTATTGGTAAAAGTGGTGAGTTTCTCTATTTCTGAATGTTTTTCTTGCCTCAGGCTCCCTGGGTCTTTGGCATGGAGAGCGCATGTCAGGAGCAGAGTAGACCATGCTAGTCTCAGCCTGAGACCGAGATATTGCCCATCGAGCCAATTTCCAAGACCCCAGGACAGTGTAGCTGCTCAGGTTTTGTCCTGGCAGGTTTCTGCACAGTTTGGACAATCACAGCCCATTCCCCCACCCTCCACCCCTGCCCAGAGAGTGTCACAGCGGTTGTGCAAGAGGCAAAGGAGGCGTGGAGGCCCTTCTGAAAAGGGCCATGATGTCCTCCTTAGATCTCACCCTGCAAAACAATGACACATGTAAACCCTTTGCTATCTCAGTGTCACAGGTCCGCTACTGTGGGTAAGTTTGGTTCCAAGAGCTCAAACTGAAATTTCAGTCCCAGAGCCCCTCTGTGGGATCTACATCCTGCTTCCCACTTCCTGCCAGACAAATGATGCCTCCCTGAAATTTTAGATTCACATTCTCACTAGAGAAAGTTAAAAAAAAAAGCAAAAAACCTTTGCGTTCCAGATTCCTCCTTTGAGTGGACTGCAGGAGATGTCTGTAAGAAATTGTGGGTAGATATCTCAGACAGGGGGAGAAAAAAAAAGCACTTTAAATTGACAAATCAGTCCAAACCGCTAAGGTTATAACTCGTTTTTCCCCTTTCCAGCAGAATAGTAAAACAGGCGCGTTATTGGCAGCTCATTAGTGCTAAGAGAAGCCGTCTCCAGCATGACATCAGCCTACGGCTTGACCCAAATCTATTATTTCACCAGAGAGCCTTACGCTGCCGGCTTTCCAACCGCCCAGAAGACGCACATGGGGGAGAGGGGAAGAAGACATAAATAAGACACAGATTGGAGACTTTTTGATGTGTTTAGCACATTTTTGTGACTTCCTTTAATACCACAGACCGCGCGCGTTCTTCCACCATTAGGAGGACAAAAGACAAGCCTGAGATGTGGGGGGTGGGGGGTGGGGTGGGGAGAGGGAAGGAGGGAGACCCCATTCAATAAAAAGTCTTGTTCGCCTAATTAACATTTTTAATTCAAACGCCCGAAAGGGGAGGCAAAAATGGGAAGAGAAGAATGCATACCACAGCTGAGTAACTTCAGATATAAAAAGTCCCTTCATTAAATCAGTTGTTTTTTAATTCATAATTGAACTTAAATAAAGAGCGACCTATAGGCAGCTGTTTCTAATATCGAGTCCCCACCGCACATGAAAGACGCATTTATTCCTGCAGCAGCCTCCCTACCCTTGGGTGTTATCAGCTGAACATGTTTTGAACCTACCTAATGCATTTGAGGTAGCTTGGGTTTATTTTTCTTTCAATAAAATAAATGGTTTTGTAATTAAATTTCTGCACTGCCTGTGCTTAATGGTTACATTGACAAGTGCTAATGTATGGCAAGAGAATGAGTTTGAAATGAAACATGCTGTTTTCAAATCTGCAAGCAATTTTGCAGTGGGGCAATCAAACCCCTCGTGCCAGCGAAACATTTTCATTAATCGGCTCCCGCGCCCCTGCCCACTCGGCCGGCCGCGGGAGGACACTTTTTCGCTCCTTCTCT
>NW_011494673.1:676924-677683 GCF_000754665.1 Bison bison bison | reverse complement strand
TTGAGCTCCAAGAGATACCCGTCGCGACTCGAGAGCAGAGCGGGGTTCTTTGCTTCCACTCGAGATGGATGCCTGTCTCTCCGGGTGCGTCTGGAATGCAACCCCGAGATTCGTTTCGCCCCTGGAGAGGAACACTGGCTTCTGGACACAAGCCTAGATGAGGTCTA
Organism: Bison bison bison; assembly: GCF_000754665.1. Classification (NCBI taxonomy): domain Eukaryota; kingdom Metazoa; phylum Chordata; class Mammalia; order Artiodactyla; family Bovidae; genus Bison; species Bison bison. Next base: position 677,516 of record NW_011494673.1, on the reverse strand, counting down.
TTGGCCCTGCAGTCACTCGAGAGCAATCCCCAGTTTTTCTTCGCAACTTGAATGGAAGATTGGACTTCCCTGGGCCAACACAAGAGGCATCCTGAATCCCCGTCGTAACTCGAGAATCCTGCCGTAACTCGAGAAAATCCTCGTGGTTCCCCCGTCATCACAAGATGAAGCCCTTTCCCGCTACAGTGTCTCAGGAGAAGTCCCACGTTAGGTATTGGAGGTCGAAACGGTACTTGGCACCCTTGATGTGACCCACAAAGTACCCCGACATCCCGGTCTCCCTCGAGAGGAACACCGAGTTTTTCCGGGACCACTTCCTTTGAGCCCCTTCTACCTTCCTGATCTGGACAGGAGGGTCGACTCCCCTGCTTTGTCTGGAAGGGATTCCCGACCTTCCGGTCACACCTCAGGATGAGGCCGGTCTCACGACGACATTCCAGACGTGGCCTCGTGGGTGCTTCCACATTCCGAAGGACCCCGATTTCCCGGTCCCCTCTTGATAAGAACCCGATGCCCGGATACCTCTTCGAACTCCACCCTGTGAATGAAGTCAACACGAAGGGGTAGTGACTCGCCCGTGCATCGTCGGGAA
>NW_011494673.1:663631-676824 GCF_000754665.1 Bison bison bison | reverse complement strand
TCTCTGCCCCCCCCTGCTCCCACCCTCGCCTTTTTCTCAAACACATGCGCACTCACATACACACGCGCACACACACACACACACACACACACACACAAATATCATGAAGCGAGCCGTTGTTTGAAACCATTTTGCGGTCTCTGGCAGGCAGGCCGGTGGAAATTCGCTGACTTTACACCGTGAAATGTTACAGCTGTCTCCTCCGAAGGGACTGGCTGCCTCAACGTTTCAATCCCTGGCAGCCGGTCAACAAGAAAATCTGTCCCTCTGTTTTCCTTTTTTTTTTTTTTAACTTTTTCCCCTTAGCTAAATTTATTTTTGAATAAATCTTCTCATAGAAAATAGAGAACGGTTATTACATCTCTGGACTCAGTCAGTGCAAACCACTTCAAGCCACGGCAAAGGAGGCGGCCTTCCAACCTTGGCTCTTGCAGGGAAACCGGGCGGCAGTGGTGGCCTTGGCTAGCTCCATTTCCACCCGCTGCATGGGGACAGAAGGCTTCAGCACAGTCAGTTCCGGGCAGGGACAGGCGTGGACTCACGACCTGAGTGAGGCGCTGCCTTGCCTCTTCCCTGGATGGCCTGGGTCTCATCTGACCACTAGAGGGATGGCTTCCCAGCGCAGTGGCTGCCCTGGAGCCTCCCAGGCCCCTTCATCCAATGCCAGTAAGGATGTATGAGGCCCACCGCCATGTGGAGCATGCGCAGATGCGGGGGTGGGGGTGGGAGAGGCAGTGTCTTTGGCTCAGCGGCTGCCCACAAGGTGTGCAGTTCGGCATCTTCCCTCCAGACTGGGCGAGAGGAGCCAGGGACTGCCTGTAGGGAGGCTGACTCACCTTTGGGGCTGGCCAGAATTACAAGCTGTCCTACCCCAGCCTGGCTTCCTCTGGCCACGTACTAGGACATCTGTGTTCAGGACATCAGTGTGGTCCCTGCCTCCCTGAGTTTACTGAGGTGGGAAATAGAGGAGATGGCTGCTTAAAGATTTCAGGAGCAGGAGGACGGATCTCAGCGTCTCAGAACTCCCCTGCCCTTTTCCAAATGTGCCAATTCACACGTTTAAAGGGGGTGAACATTTCACAGAAGAGGCTTGACTATAGAGGTTTTGGAGGGAGGGAAACATAGGGACTCAGATCTCCACTACAATGTCAGTGATGGGCAAGGCAAAGCCCATCCTGCGAGGGTGAAAGAAAAAGCACCCAAGTTTACCCGAATCTGAGGAGCAGGAGGGGAACTCTTGGAAGGAGTGAGGGCAAAAAAGTGGGGTGACTGATGTCATAGCCAGAAGACACTTTCATGGTGGCCCTGTGAAGAAGTAAACAGTCCCTTGATTTTTTAAAATATAAATTTATTTATTTTAATTGGAGGCTAATTAATTTACAATTACAATTGTATTGGCTTTGCCATACATCAACATGAATCCGCCACAGGTGTACATGTGTTCCCCCTCCTGAACCTCCCTTTCACCTCCCTCCCCATCCCATCCCTCTGGGTCGTCCCAGTGCACCAGCCCCAAGCATCCTGTATCATGCATCGAACCTGGACTGGCAATTTGTTTCACATATGATATTATACATGTTTCAATGGCATTCTCCCAAATCATCCCACCCTTGCCCTCTCCCACAGAGTCCAAAAGACTGTTCTATACATCTCTGTCTCTTTTGCTGTCTCTCATACACAGGGTTATCGTTACCATCTTTCTAAATTCTATATATATGTGTTATTATACTGTATTGGTGCTTTTCTTTCTGGCTTACTTCACCCTGTATAATAGGCTCCAGTTTCATCCACCTCATTAGAACTGATTCAGATGTATTCTTTTTAATGGCTGAGTAATACTCCATTATGTATATGTACCACAGCTTTCTTATCCATTTGTCTGCTGATGGACATCTAGGTTGCTTCCATGTCCTGGCTATTATAAACAGTGCTGCGATGAACATTGGGGTACACGTGTCTCTTTCAATTCTGGTTTCCTCGGTGTGTATGCCCAGCAGTGGGATTGCTGGGTCATATAGCAGTTCTATTAAAGTCCCTTGATTAAACAACTGCTATTCGGAGAAGGCAATGGCACCCCACTCCAGTACTCTTGCCTGGAAAATCCCATGGACGGAGGAGCCTGGTAGGCTGAAGTCCATGGGGTCGCTAAGAGTCGGGCACGACTGAGCAACTTCACTTTCACTTTTCACTTTCATGCATTAGAGAAGGAAATGGCAACCCACTCCAGTATTCTTGCCTGGAGAATCCCAGGGACAGAAGAGCCTGATGGGCTGCTGTCTATGGGGTTGCACAGAGTCAGACACGACTGAAGTGACTTAGCAGCAGCAGCAGCAGACTTAAGAAGGCTGAGTGCTGAAGAACTGATGCTTTCAAACTGTGGTGCTGGAGAAGACTCTTGAGAGTCCCTTGGACAGCAAGGAGATCAAACGAGTCAATCCTAAAGGAAATCAACCCTGAATATTCTTTGGGAGGACTGATGCTGAAGCTGAATCTCTAATACTTTGGCCACACGATGCAAAGAACCAACTCACTGGAAAAGACCCTGATGCTGGGAAAGATCGAGGGCAAGAGGAGAAGGTGGCAACAGAGGTGAGATGGTTGGATGGCATCAGACTCAATGGACATGAGTTTGAGCAAACTCAGGGCGATGGTGAAGGACAGGGAAGCCTGGCATGCTGCAGTTCATGGATCATAAAGCGTCGGATATGACTTAGTGACTAAAGAGATTTAAGGTAACCCAGGGTAAAGGGGCAGAGGAGAGGCCCATGCCCCAGATGGAAGAATGGAGACACAGTGAGGAAGGGAAGCTGGAGGGCTGCTCCCTCGGGCCTTGACTGAGTCTGAGCTGAGATTCTGGTGAACCCAAGGTATAAATACTGTGAGAGCGCTGTCATCTATCACTCAAGTGATTATACTTGTTTCCCCGCACAACAGTGGGACACTTGACTCATGCCTTCACTTGTTCATTCAGCAAAGATTAAGTTCTCACCATGTCTTAGCTATGTTGCTAGGCCTGCCAAGTGCTGTAATGGAAATACAAAACAAAACACTACATGACTTCAGGGGAGGAAGCAGTGAGCTTACGCCAAGAGGAAGAAGAGAAAGCCTCATGGAGGTGACTAGGCTGAAAAGGTGGGTAGGACTTCAAAAGGAGAGAATGATAGTCCAGGGCAAGGAACCAGCATAAGCATGAAAGATTAAATGCATAACATGGAGGTATGAAAGTAAAAGTTGTATCTAGAGAATGACAGGTGGTCTCAAATGAAAGGAAAATAAGCTAAGTGTCTGTGGGATGTGTGGAGGGGAGTGTTGGTGGTGTGGGGGAATTGAAGTTGAGCTGGGGCCATGGCCATATTGAGAGCCCTGATCAGCAGGCTACAGAAGCCATGCTTTATTTTGCAAACCACAGGCACTCTTAAACATGCTGGAGCCTTGCAGGGGTGAGTGGGTGAGGCAGTGGTGATATGGCCCCACTGTGTGTTGGTTATAGACCTTGTGAGCCCTAAAGGAGAGCAGGCTGAGCAGGGAAGACAGTGGAGGCAAGGGGACCAGAAAGTGAAAGTGAAGTCATTCAGTCATGTCCAACTTTTTGGGCCCCATGGACTATAGCCTACCAGGCTCCTCTGTCCATGGGATTTTCCAGGCAAGGGTACTGGAGTGGGTTGCCATTTCTTTCTCCAGGGGATCTTCCAGACCCAGGGATTGACCCCGGGTCTCCCAAATTATAGGCAGTTGCTTCACCGTCTGAGCCACCAGAGAAATCCAAATGAAGATGTGTCAGAAATGGGACCAGAGGCTATTTCCATAGCCCAGGTCAGAGGGGAGGAGGGCTGCAAGGCACTAGGAATGTTCCTGGAGAGAGGAATGGGTGCTTGGGACTGGGCGGAGGTCAACCAATGAGACATGGTGGAAACAAGGGAGGCACCAGCAAGTAGTTTGCTGTTTTCAGGGTGCCTGGAAAGATGTTCATGGCCATGACAGTGACAGGGAACTCTGAGAGAAGTGATTTGGGGAGGGGGGGGGGGAGAAGGGGGAAAAAAAAAGCACATGTTCCAACTGGATATGCGGAGTTGGAATTCTTGGCAGTGTCTTTCATGAGACAATATCCAAGGGACAGCAGAGGGAGAGATGGACCTAAATAGGAGAGGAACTTCCACACTGAGAGGAGCCAATGCAACAGACCAGAGGGGACAGCAGGGGGAGTAGGAGTTGAGCCAAGAGGAAAAGGGAGGAGAGTTTTCAGAGGAGCTGGAACACTTTTCTGATGCTTCAAGGAGGCCCCAGAAAGGGAGATGCTGAGCTGGTTGGGTTCAGCAATAAAGAAGACAAGCATTAGTTACCTCTGGGAGGACAATCTTAAGTAAAAGGGCGGTAGGAAGCAGAGGCAGCAAGAGTGGAGGAAAAGAGATTTCACGGTGATGATGTGAAAGGAAAGCTCTTTTGGAGGGTGACAGGCACTTGAACAATATTTAATGGGGAATTAGTAAGGAGGGAGAGATTGAAAAGATATCAGAGAGGGGACTCTTATAGAGCATGATTGGGGGAAGCAGAAAGGGGTGGAGGGATTGACCTTGGAAAGCAGCAAGAAGGAGGCGTGATGGGCCGGAGACAAAGGCAAGGGTGGGGGTGAGAGTACTGGCAGCCTCTCGAGGAAGGAACAAATGACAGACATTCATGAGCTGAGAGTGAGGCTAAGGATGGAGGTGACGTAAGAGTGAGATAACTTGGAAATTGGAGGCAGGCAGGAGTGGGGTAGAACTTCAAGCTTTTTGGTTGACATGGGTGAGCTTCACCTCCAGGACCAGTATAGCCTTGTTTCGGGCTGCAGTCTGAAGAGCAAATTTGGAAAAATGTTAAGTCAAAAATGCATACCACTGCCAGAGAGAATTTTAAACCAGAGGTCTGGAAAACTAAATTCAGTGCAGCCTGTCCTTCCCCTTGGCTCACCTGTGCGGTGTGATCCAAGCAGACCACTGCAGCTTTTTATGTGGTTGATCCTCCACACCTACCTCTGGGACACACTCTGTTTATTTACTAGCTTCCTGGGAAAAAAGGTATGATCTAAATAAAGGAAACTTCACAAAAAACAAGGTTTGATCTACAAAATTCTGTAGTTTTTTTCCTCTTGTTGAAACAGTAAAACAAAAACAAACAGGCAAAACCTGTTTTGCAGAAACATCACTGGTCTTCTGACTTGTTCCTGATGTTCAGTGGGGTTGTCTAAGCTAAACAGATACTGAACAAATTCTATCCAGTTCAGTCTGGGAACACAAACCCTGTTGGAGCTGTGGCCAGGTCATCACCCCCATGTGGAAGGAGGATTCTGCCTCTGTCAGGGAAGCATCTGGCCTTGACCAAAGTGGAGAAAGCATTGGAAGAGCTGAGGCTTGCTGTCCAGGGTCAGAAGGCCACAAGCAGGGGACAAGTCCAGAGGAGGGGACACAAGGCACTTTGGTGCCATCTGTCATGACTAACTGACAAAGTGCAGTGACTCTATGGGGTCTGCTCTGCTTTCTATCTTTTAGGCATCTCCAAGTCCCCTCTCAAAGCTGTAAGGAGACTTTTGAAGCCACTCTTGGCCACCTGTTGACTTTAAGCTTGGGCACTGTCACATTAGCAGGCCAGAGGAAGACAAAGTCAGAGCCCAAGAAAGACCTCCCGGTAACAGGACCCAGGTTCTGTCTGACCTAAAATCTCATGACTGCTGAAACACCCAGGCATGGTTTGCTGTGGGGACCATCAGGAGGCTGCTTCATAGCCTCGAAAGGCACAGCATCCAGTGTTCATGATATGTCCCAGTTCTCCAGTGCACTCTCTGTATTTTCCATCGGAGCCACACCTAGAAAGAAGGAATTTCAGAAGCTGACTTCCACTGTCTAAAGTGTGCACATCTTTCTCTTCCAAAGGATCCACCTTACCATCTTGAATTTGATGACCAAAGAATAAGTAAATGATCATGGTTGGAATGTATGATGTATTAAACCCTTTACCAAGTGTCCATTTTGGCTAAATTGTTTCACAGCCTACTGGTTACTTGGGGCTTCCCAGGCGGCACTGGTGGTAAAGAACCTGCCTGCCAATGCAGGAGACATGAGATGCTGGTTTGATCCCTGGATTGTAAAGATCCCCTGGAGGAGGGCATGGCAACCCCCTGCAGTATTCTTGCCTGGAAAATCCCATGGACAGAGGAGTCTGGTGAGCTACAGTCCATAGGGTCGTAAAGAGTCAGACACGATGGAAGAAACTTAGCACGCACGCATACCAGTTACTTAGGCAGCATCATGCCCGTTTTACAGCTGAGGAGCGGGGTTGGAATCATATCTGTATTAAAAAACCTAAGCTTGTTCTCCATATTTCCTCTTTCTGCCGAGTCCCTTACACCACTGTGTGCTGCCTCACAGCAACCTCTGTCTCCTCAAATTAAAGAGTCCTCCTATGCCGATGTTCCCCACATTGGTTTCTGTGTGGAAAGGACTAGATGTCTAAACATGATGGCTGGAAACCAACGAATCTTTCATCCAGTTATTCACTGATACCTGTGATATACTCAACAAGTAAAGAGGCAGAGCCCATCTGCAGAAACACAGCTACCTGCTTTGGAGGAGGAAAAAGAGGTCCACTCACCTCATCTTCCTTACAGCCAGGCCCCAGGGGCACAAACTGTCATTTCAAGATGCAGAACAAACTTCATGAAATAATTCTTAGGACCTGGTGAGCTCCAAGGGGCACCATCCTGTATCAGCCTTCTTTGGACCTTCTTCCAAGGTGCCGAATGTGCCAGTGGGAGGGGGCACTGTTCAATCCAATTGACTGTACCTTGATCTGCTTCCATGATGCCTCTGCTTGAACCTGGAGGAAACCAGCTGGCATTGGAGGAGAAAAATGGGAGTGTTCTGATGATAAAAAGCAAGTTAGGTCGGCGTGCTGGGGCAGCTCATGCTTTATGTAGCAGAACTGATTGAGCTTCATGATTCACCCTCCCCTTGGCCTTCAGCCCTTGTTAACACTTCCAGGAAGGAAGCTGTCCAGAGAAAGGAGGGGAGAGAGGGAGGGAATCCAGGACGATTCCCACCATGAGAAGGTGCCGGCCTGGGACGGGGGAGGGCGGAACCCGCAGGCTGGCTGTGAGAGGGGCAGGGAAGGCTGGGTGCTTTGAGGCCAAAGTGCTCATTATGAGAACTTTCTTAATGACCGTAAGTCCTGAGGGAGGCATGTGAGCAAAGCCTGGCGCCAGCCATGATTGCACGGGGCCTCCCGTCCAGATGGCAAATGTGTAGGGAGCGAGGGAGGAGAGTGAGAAGAGACCGCGTGGCTGCTGAAGGTGACTGATGGCCTTGGGACGGCTGATCTGGCTCCTGTGGGGTCAGGTTTTACTGGAACGAGACACAAAGATTAGTGACTTTCATTTAAGAAAGAACCCCGGTCCCCAGTTTCGGGAACAAAGTTTCTTTGTGGTTCTTTGAGAGTTTCATTTGTATTCTCCAGACCTTGCTCATTTACCTTCTTCCCTCTTTCCTCATGTCCAAGTCTTGCTTGGCCAGCTCCAGTCTCCATGAAAGCCTCTTCATGAAGCCATCCCTGATGGTCTGACCTGGGCCTCCCTCTCTTGATCTGCTAACATGCTCAGAGGCAGAAATCATGTTGGCTTGAGATCCTCCGTGTGTTCAAGGTTGATCGCTTGTCTTCTCGGAGCCTCGGCGTTACTTCGAGATAATGTGGGAACAAATGTATAAGACAGTCTATGAAAACATTTCATGAAGTAAAATATAAAATTGGCCAAAATGTTTAAGTCAAAGCTGAGACGTGAAAGGAACTTCACAAAAGTGGAGGGCCACTTTGAGCCATACCCAGCTGGAAAACTGCCTGCCTTCCTTTCCACTGGGAGACTTGGGCAGGCAAGTTGAAGAAGCAGGTGGTGACATATCGGGAGACATGGAAAGGTTCCTTTCTCTTGATAGAGGCTGGAGGCAATGGGGAGGGGAAACCTTGCTGAATAACAGCAAATGAAAATGGTCTCATCAAACAGCAATTAAAAAATAACAACAGAAAGTGCTGTGTACCACACATCACCTACATGTCAGGCACTGTCCTGGTAGCATCACACATGTCATTTCAATCAACCCTCACACCAGTCAATGCGGTAGATATTACTCACTTTACAGCTGCTGAAAGCAAGCTACTATAAGGTAAAGTAACTTACCCCAAGTCAGAAAGTTAAGTGAGATGAAGGCTGAGAATACGATCTAGGTCTGCTGAAGTCTTACTTCCCATGCTATGCCACCGTGGGTGCATTAAGGAAGAGACCTGCAGCCTGTGGGCTTCCCAGGTGGTGCAGTGGTGAAAGAACCCACCTGCCAATGCAGGGGATGCAAGAGATGCAGGTTCGATCCCTGGGTCAGGAAGATGCCCTAGAGAAAGGAAATAGCAACCCACTCCAGTATTTCTTGCCTGGGAAATCCCATGGACAGAAGAGCCTGGTGGGTTTCAGTCTATGGGGTCAAAAGAATTGGATACAACTGAGCAACTGAGTATGCACAAATGCAGCCCGTGTCTACACAACTCATCATGAGCCCACCTTAATGTTTTGTGATTCTCATGTTGGCCCCAAGTATTGACCTTCCCTGTTGCAGGTACAGACCCTGGCCTCCAATGGGGAACTGAGTTTGTCCTACTGGTGCCTCCCCATCCTGGGGCTCCCAGCCCAGGTGTTAGGGAACCCTACTCCCTGTACCAACATCTGGAAGGTCTCACACAGCCCCAGCTTGACTCATCTAACCAGAGATAAAGTGGCTAATTTGGTCCAGATTTACCAAGTTTGGAAGTCACCACATCAGATGTAAGAGGCCATAAGCAAGAGATATGGATCAGTTAAGAGGGCAGCCAGGGGACGGCTGATGGTTCATCTCTGCACATGGAGAGATTTCTCAGGGTGAGAAATCAAGCCCCTTTACTGGTACAGCTCATCTCCAAGACCTTTTCCATCCAGTAAATAGTTTTCACTGTAGTTGCAGTGACGAATCCTGGTTATTTTTAGTAACACTCATACAGCCATCGCATTAATTTATTCTTACAGCATTTAATGATGTGTGTGACCCAGGAAAATGTATGGCTGCTGGGGGAGGGTCTTCACTGTCTCCCCTCTTTCAGCCTTCCCTTTTCTTGGCTCATCCCTACAGCAGAAGTGGGTTTTAACATCTCGTCTGTCCAGATGCACCCCATCTACCAAAAGGCCCTTTTGACTTTAATATTCCAGGGAATTGCCAGATCTGTCAGGTTCTTACGTTTTCCTTGGCAGGGACCACACCGCTCCATTGAAATGGTTTGTGAGCCATCAGGCCTCAGTGCCACTTCTCCAGGCGGCACCAGTGTAGCCACTGGTACTTTCCTGACACCCTTCCCAGGCTCCGTGGGCTCTGGAGCACCCCATGCCCCACCTCTTCCAAGCCCACAGGCTTCCTGGAGCATCAGCAGACTTGAGCATCTCCCAGACCGGGGGCCCAGGAACATCATTATCTTTTAAGCTTTATCTTCACCATTTCTACCCATCTCCCCTAGCACCTCTTGCCCTCACTGTGCACTCCCAGCTGCCCCTTCTGGTGGTCTTTCAGATCAGAGGATAAAGTTTATTCATCCACTCAACCAGAGTTTGTTCAGAGCATCTCTAAAACTGAGTTCATTGTCATAAGCTCTTAATGAACTGAGCAATGAACAAAACAGATGAAAAACTCCTTGCCTTCATGGTACTGACATCCTAACTCTTCTTATTAATTGGTTAAATGAAGTTGTTAGGAATTTAATATGCTCCTCCTCTCAGGATACCTGCCTCTAAAAAGAAGAATCTGTAGAGGTATAGTTTAACCCCCGAAGAAACAAAGTACCGATGATGGGATACGCAGTTCATGTGGGGGCAATGGTTATGACTGACAAGCCTCTTCGATCCTCTGGAACAGGGCTTGGCAAGTTACAGCCCTTTAATGCCCACCAGCCAGTTTATGTGGTTCACGAGCTAAGAATGGTGTGTACCTTTTTAAATGGTTGCAAAAAAAATTATCGAAGAGCATATTTTGTGACATGGGAACATTCTATAACGTTCACCTTTCAGAGTCCAAAAGTTCTCCTGGAGCATACCTGTTCATTCACACATTGTCCTTGGGTGCTGCAGGAGCAGTCTAAGTAGTTTCCAAGTGGCCCGCAAAGCCTAAAACATCTACTACCCAGCCCTTTCCAGGAAGTGCACTGAGCACGGCTCTAGAATCATATGATGGGGACAGCTGCGTGTCTCCCACCTGCATGGAGCTGGCCAGGTTAGGCCAGCACGAATGTCTCTTTTTCAATGTGTCCATGGAAGAGACTCGCAGAGTGGACTTAATGTTGGAGGCTAAGAACCTATGGCTGACATTTGTTTCTCTTCAGCATACAGGGAGACAAGGCCCTCCCAAGAAGTGTCCAGCAAATGCAAGATTCCTTCTTGGCATAATCTTCAATGCTACTTGCCAAGCTCAGGAGCAGACCTTCACCTTGGGAGGTTCTGGGCTCCTTTTATGGGGTGGAGGAGGGGAGGTTCATCCATGCTCTCAACTCTGCAAGGTCAAATAATATGTATGCCTGTGGAAGGAATAACAGTCAGAGGGAATGGGTTCAAATCCCTGCTCTTCCACAGATTGATCGTGTGGTTCGGGGCAGAGTGTTTTACCTACAGAAAGTCTTCCTTGTCTCACCTGTGACAGGGCCAGCCTTCCCAGTTCTACAGGCTGTTAACAGAAATAAGTGCACCCACCCACATATGTGAAGGAGCTTGGTAAACCAGATGTGTGTTAGTCGCTCAGTTGTGTCCAACCCAGGGATTGAACCCTGGTCTCCTGCATTGTAGGCAGATTATCTAACAGCTGAGCTATGAGGGAAACCTCATAAACTGGATGGCAGCATGTAATCCATCATCTTTCCTCTTTCCTGGGTGGGGAGCAGTACTAGCCAAAATCTCACCATTCTTGTTTGTCAGTGGAGATCTACTCAGAGTCAAGGTGAGATAGACCTAGATCGACTTTCCCTTTGATCTCAGTCAGGGGCCGCCTGTCCTGAGGCCTCACCTCTCCTCTCACTTTCCACCTAATCTCTGCACTCAGTGTTGGGGATTCTTGAACTCATAGGGTTCACACAGCCAAATAAGGACAATAACAACACACCTGTGGGCCTTCCTGCCAGATCACATCTCTGAGTTTGAAGGATACCACAGCTGCCCTCCATCCAACCCAACCCTGTACAATGTACCATGTGACCATCGGTCCCCTGGGCCAATTTGCTTATTTCTCCCCCAGTCTGTAGCCCTCTCAAAATCAAGTGTATTTCCCACTATGTATTCCTGATTATCCTAAGATCAACAACTATCTATTTCAGGTAGTTGAGGGTTTAGGGAAAGGGTGAAGTGTGCAGAAAGGCATGGTTTTTAAAAATGAAAATCTTTCTCCTTCGCTGGACTATAAACATCCAGGGGGCAGGCAGAGGCTATTTCTATCCTGAGGCTCTCACTGGTGTCATCAGCATCTACTTGGTGCCTGGCACACGGTAGAGGCTCAATAAAGCTTCTTTGAATGGATGAATGAAGGAGTGAATTAATAAATGGTATCTTAGGATTTAGTCACCAGGCTCCATGGCTCAGAGGTAAAGAATCTGCCTGCCAAGCAGGAGTCGTGGGTTCAATCCCTGTGTCAGGTAGAGCCCCTGGAGAAGGAAATGGCAACCCATTCCACTATTCTTGCCTGTGAAATCCCTATGGACAGAAGAATGGGAAGAATGCAAATTTAATATCAGGGCTTGTCAGCTGGTAAAGAATCCGCCTGCAGTGCAGGAGACCCTGGTTCAGTTCCTGGGTAGGGAAGATCTGCTGAAAGGAGAAGCTACCCACTCCACTGTTCTTGGGCTTCCCTGGTAGCTCAGCTGGTAAAGAATCCACCTGCAATGAGGGAGACCTGGGTTCGATCCCTGGGTTAGGAAGATTCCCTGGAGAAGGGAAAGGCTACCCACTCCAGTATTCTGGCCTGGAGAATTCCATGGACTGTGTAGGCCATGGGGTTGCAAAGAGTTGGACACGACTGAGCGATTTGAATTCCTTCCTTGGATTTAGTAACCTCATGCCATTCTACTGATAACTTTTATGAAAAAAAAAAAATCTCTTCTATGAGAAATGCAGCATTTACACATAGTAGGCACCAAATACATGTCAGTAGATGGTGACAACAATGAACATGAGGTTGAAAAAAAGTTAGCCTCCCAAATCTCAGAGCCAGATGAACAGAATAAATGTGAATAAGGTTGAAAATACTACTTTAAAAAAAAACAAAACAAAAAAAACTATTTCATTTGCCAGAGGGCTAGATCTTCCACTTTATATTTTGTTCAAGGATTTAGCTGCCCTAAGATAATCATAACTTGGAACTTTGACATGTGACCTGGGAAGTTTGGGGTGGCTGTTTCATTGGTTACATCTCCTGAGAAAAATTCTCAGGCTAGGAAAAAATACTCTGACAGTGACATGCAAAGGCTGGTACTTATAACTACCATCCTCAATGTTTAGGGGAAAGGAGTTTTAATGACGGGCCAAAGAACAGATGTCAAATCCCCAGCCATCCTTCTGCCATTTGCTGTTTGTTATGAGTCACCCTGGAGCCCATCCATCCCGGCACCAATTTTCATGGGAAGCACTGATGTGTGACCAGAAGTGTGTGCTGATGGATGGATTCATGTGAGGATAGCCGGAAGACTGGGCCTCAGGCTTCCGTTGGTTCTGGCCTTTCTTGCTTCTTTGGTCATTTTGCTCCCCTTCCCCCACATCCCTCCTCCATCCCCTTTGTCCTTCCCTCCAAGTTGGATTTTCACAGTGTATGTGATCTCTCATTTCAGTTCCTGCAACCCTGGCTCATCAAATACAGAAGGGCTGCAGAAACACCTCTGCTTAGGACACTTGTGTGTGTGGTCCATGCCAGCCATCGGTGGCAAGAGTTCTAAGAAGGGAGAGGGCCATCTCCTGGACAGCAGTGGGAAGAGGTGAGTGGCTTTCTTGGTCTTTTCACTTGGCACCCTTGGAGAGAACCCTGTAGCCATCCTGACTTGCCCACTCACTTCAAAGTTTTCTATGGCTCTCTCCAGGTTTTCTGACTAGTTTAGCCATTTGTCCTAGCAGACCCAACCTGTCACCT
>NW_011494673.1:654345-663531 GCF_000754665.1 Bison bison bison | reverse complement strand
AACCTGTCACCTCCATTACTATTCTGAACTAAGCTTGGACAATTCCTCTTCCCCTTTATTTAAACCTATACAATGCTGGGATTTTGCATAATGAACTTTGCTAGAATCAAAGGAAAACCCAGACATTTGGTATGGGGTCTTCCCTGGTGGCTCAGAGGATAAAGCATCTGCCTGCAATGCAGGAGACCCAGGTTCGATCCCTGGGCTGGGAAGATCCCCTGGAGAAGGAAATGGCAACCCACGCCAGTATTCTTGCTTGGAGAATCCCATGGACAGAGGAGCCTGGTGGGCTACAGTCCACAGGGTCGCAAAGAGTCGGTCACGACTGAGCAACTTCACTTCAGTTCACTTTTCTAAGCCTGGTGGACTTCATTAGCCAAAATCCCTGGTGCTTCCCCTGTTCTTATTTAACTTGGTTCCTAAACTAGCCACACAGAGCCCTAACTTGCTGGGCACATTAAGCTTTAGTAGATACAGCCAGTTTGCAAAGTGGCTATCCCATTTTGCACTCCCATCAGCAGTGTAGGAGACTTCTATTGCTCAAGATACCATCCATCTTGGTTGTCTCCAGTCTTTTTAATTTCAGTCATTTGGGTGGATGTATATTAGTATCAAATTGTGGTTTTAATTTGAATTTCCCTGAAGAATAACCTTTCCTTATACTTCTTGGCCATTCAGTTATTTTTTTCCCTAGACTGCATCTTCTGTACAGTTTTAACTGTATACAAGCCTTTTGTCAGATGTAGCTACTGTAAAAATCTTGTGCCAGTCTGTCGCTGGCCTCTGCACTCTCTTCATGCTCATCTGGCCCAGTGAAATCTTCTTGTAACATAAAACCACAGTCAGAGGGACTGAATCCACAGCATAGCCAGCTGCTTTTACTTGACTGCATTTCCAAATCACTTTTCAGAAAGTCAATAATATTTATAATTCAGCACCACAGAAGGTGCCCTTGTGCCCCCTCTCAATCAATACCCCCTGCAAAAGTAAATTCTATCCCAACCTCTAGCTCCATAGATGTGTTTTGCCTGTGCTTTCCCTTCATGTAAATGGAATCACATGGTGTGTACTCTTTGGTGTCTGGCTTCTTTCACTGTACGTTATGCCTGTGAGATTTATCCACTTTGTGGATCACAAGAGTTTCATCTTTTTCATTGCTATATGATATTCCATTGCATAAACAGACTGCAACTTGGGTTGTGTCCACATTAGTGCTATAATGAATAATGTTATATATATCTATATAACTTTATATAATATTTCTATTTATAAACATGGGAAATATGTAAAGCTATATTCTTATACATCAATTGCTGAGCAAATGCAATCTTGGGCCTCTACCTAGGAATTGCTGGGCCTTAGGGTACAAACTGATGCTTTGTTTCAGTAGCTATTGCCAGTTTTCTAAACTGGTCATACCACTTTTTACCAGTTCCCACCTACAGTGTAAGAATTTTAGTCGCTCCACATCCTCTCCAGTGCTTGATATTGTCAATGTTTTGTTTTTAAATTTGGGCCCTTCTGTAATGTGTGTGTCTCAGTGAAGTTTTAATTTGCTTTTTCCTGATGACTAAATAACCTTGAGCACCTTATCATATGCTTGTTGGTCGTTGGCCATTTGGATATCCTTTTTAATGAAGTGCCTATTGAGTCTTTTGTTCATTCATAAACTTTGGTTTGTATTTTTCTTATTGATTCATAAGAATTCTTTACATATTCTCAGATATGAATCCTTTTGCAGATATACACATTGTGAATATTTTTTCTCACAGTCTGTGGTCTGCCTTTTCGTTCTCTTAATGATGTCTTTCGATGAATGGAAGTTCTTGAGTGGCATTCATGATATCAATCTCTTTACTTAACTTCAGGAAGACCCTCTGCTTTGGGTCTCTGTGCTCTCGGTTCCTAGGCTGCAGGCTGTCCTGTCCTGACCTGTAGATCTATCCCTTCTGCTCTCCTGGCTTGCTACAGAGTCCCTAGGTGGAGGCTATAGCATTTCTGACTCATGCCTGGACTTGTCTCCTCTGTGGCCACAAGTCTTAGAGGCTGGAACTGTCATCCTCCTGGGGGACTCCCTGCCTGCCATCAGCATCCAACAATCCTTCCCTGAGTCCCTCTGTTTCACATTCTAGCCTGAGCCTCACCCTAGGCTCATTCCCCCAGCAGAGGTGACTCACTCACCTTATCAAATCCTTCCTGGCTCTTGTTATGCCTTCCCTCCCCACCCCACTTTGACAGGTGATCTCCGATACTCCCCTCTGTGACTTTTTGGGAAGGGAACACTTCTCAAGATCTCCCTTCTACTGGATTAGAGTATAAAGTTACTTTTCACCTCAGGACCAAGTCCAATACCACAGGCTCAGTGTTTAAACTCCCAAGTTGGGCCCAGCATAATCCAATCAAAATAGATTCAAATGGCTATGACCACTGTCTATGTCCAAAGTACTGTACTATTAGAACCATTCCTCGTCCTCCTTCACGGGGCCCTTCACTTGGAAGGGGAGTGATAGGAAATGCAATCAAATAAAAGCAGAAGTCAATAAACTTGGATGTGAAAAAAACTACATCTTCATTTCTACAAACTAGCATTTCTTTTCATTATGCACATAGGCAATAAACTACAGCACTGGCTGTCCCTGTGACTTGGTCAGCAATAAAACCACAGATCCCTTCATATCACATAATTGTGGATAAGTTTGAACTATTATTCACACTTATCCCTATTTCAATATTATAT
Source organism: Bison bison bison (assembly GCF_000754665.1). Taxonomy (NCBI): domain Eukaryota; kingdom Metazoa; phylum Chordata; class Mammalia; order Artiodactyla; family Bovidae; genus Bison; species Bison bison. The sequence continues at coordinate 660,794 of NW_011494673.1, read as the reverse complement.
AATGTATTAGACCCACCACGAGATTTTGCATTTAATGGGTTAAATAAAAAAGCAAATCTAATAACTACCTCATAAATTTGTTTCTTTAAAATATTCTGATAACTTGATTTCAATATCATTTGGGCATTTAAGAACAGTTTTTCTGAGGAGCCAATAGGTTTTTACAAAACTGCCCAAAAGGTCCCAGGGACAAAAGAGATTTAAGTACTCCAGTTGATAAGAGACGCTCTTAAATCCATAGCAACTTAAAGTCACACGATGACCTCTGCCGATGAACCAGCAGCTGTGCTTCTGGGTCAAGCGCTGCAAGTCTGCTGCATTTCTGTCAGCATGTTCCTTTGGCATGAAGCAGGGATGGGAGGATCTCAAGAGGCCCAGGCATGTGGCTCCAGTTTTCTTCGGATTCTGGCATTCCAGCGATTCTGAAAGAACAGGGCATCTCTTCTGCAGGTCAGAGGAAATGGGTAGCTCTCCAGCTAAATAGATTTCATGCTTGACTTCAGGGGAATAGCCCAAATGATGATCTGTTTGGGAGAGTAAATTAAAGAGGTAAGCGGGCATGCTGGTTTTATTTGGTTTAACTTTGGCTGGTATAGTTGCTCCCCTAAGCATTTCAAAGAAAGAATATAGGTTGTCAGACCTCACTTCCCAGCATCACTACCTCCCTCATCCCCCAGTTCAAATTCTGGCCAGATCCTGAATCGCAGAAGGCACTGACCTTGGATCAGCTTGAAGAGAAGACCTTAACAGGATCTCCTTTCTCTCCAGGCCAATGAAGACATAACTATCTCTTTTCTCACAGCTCCAAATACTGAGTCTTGATTTCACAAACTTCACCCATCTCTATTTCTCCTAATCGCTATCCTTACTTGCATTTCTTGGACCAAAATGCTCATGATGAAGAGTTGTCTGCCTTTCATTAGAAGTAACGCTTCTGAGTTCTCATTTTGATGTTTAATAAAACATAAAACAGAAGATAACATCAGGTATGAGTCCTGATAACAGCAGGTGTGAGACCAATTCCTTGGCTCATGCCATCCATGAAGAGCTAGAGACGTCGTAGGGTCTTCAGACTGGGGACATATACATCATGCTAGCATATTTCTCTTTGATTCTCCCACCCCTGTCCTTCCCTTCCACCTACCCAATGCATCCTAATCTTCCATTTCATCATATAAGCCACTGGAACAGGGAGCTAAGACAGCTGTGAGTCAGGTGGGACACTTTGTCTTCTTCTGTAAAGAATGGGGTTGACATGGCTACAGTCACCTCCTCCTCCCCATCAAAGTCACTTATTTTGAATGTTTGAATATGTTATTTTCAAAATAAGAGAGACTGTAGCAGTTTGTGTGCATGGCATTCTTCCAAGGTGCTTCAAGTTCTCTATAAAAAGCTCAGCTGTCATTTGTTGTTATCAGGCCCACCAGCCAAATTGTTGATGTGCGCAAGTTTTATTAGCTCTGTTTTGCAATAGTCCCTCTTACTATGGAGACAAATGGGGGAACTCTGCCTTCATGCTGGCTTTGTTTTATAGTTCTTAGATGTGTAACATGACTGAATGGTTTTGAGCTGTCTCCAGCTTGTAGTGATGGGTGTCGGTGTCTTGAACACTACTCAGAAATCTGTGACTCTGAGTGGTAATGTTCTGAAGGCAAGCTGCTGTAGAATGAGCTTCGGACTCTGTGAGTCACCACAGGAACTCAGCAATTCCAGTTCTGACTTTACTACTAATCAATGTGTGACCTTGGGTAGGTCCTTTAATGTTTTTGCCCCTCAATTTACTCATCCGTAAAAGGAGAGAAGAGGCCTGGATGAGCTCTAAGTTCCTTCCAGCTCTTTCATTTTATTATTCTAATAAATGCATCACAAAAAAGGTCACAAAAACATCCCAATTATAGCAATCAAGAAAAATAACTGTGATTCTGTTTTATATAGTGTTAAAGATTCCTTTTTGACTTTTGAGGCTCTTGATGACTCAATATGTGTACCCCTGAAACTCTACTAGATCCCTGTAAACTATTTTTAAAAAATTGATTTGGGGCCAGTATTGAAATTGTGGGTCTTATTATCTGAGTCTCAGATTCTGAGTTATAAGAAGGTCTATTCAAAATGGTATGTTTTTCTTGCAGCAATTGTTATGTGGTCAAATTTTATGATGTTTTAACATTCACTGCCATTCATTGTCTAAACACTCTTCTATAACCCAGCGAGCATGTGAGGTTAATAAGTAGAATGGAATTCATTCTGGGTTGATTTCATCTGCTGATTCTAGTGGAAGGCCTTTCATATCTGTCCTTCTTTCTCAACATGGCTAAGCCCAAGACACTTGGAAAAGCTCAGACTCTGCTCATGACTTGAAATCTCTGTAACTTTCAGGAAGGAAGAAATGTTACCCTTTCTTCATCTCCAAGTGGATGTGTGAAGACACTTCACATGAAGAGAAATCTATTCATTGGCAATATGTTTTTTGACCAATTAAAATATTCACCATATTGCTTTCTTACTTTTCAAACACAGAATTTGCCTACCTGTGTAATGCTCATAAGTAAGCATGTTTTAAGGTTATATTACATTTACTTGTTTTATAATGTTTCAAGCATGAATAAAGGGGAAAGAGGGCTTCAGAGGACACAAGGGTATTTCACATTCAAGTGCACCTCAGGCAAAAGGCAGGCCTGTCTAGGCTAGTGCGCAAGTCAGATTATAGCATGCCACAAATGGAGTCTTAGAAGGCTATGTCCTTAGTCAAGTCACTCCCCTATTGAACAAGGCTCTCTCTCCTGTCTCCCCATCTCTGGCTTCTCCACCACCACTCCCTTCTAAGTACACATGAACACTTGGACTTGGACTCCTGTAGTGAAGCCGCTCAGTCGTGTCTGACTCTTTGTGACCCCGTGGACTGTAGCCCACCAGGCTCCTCCATCCATGGGATTTTCTAGGCAAGAGTACTGGAGTGGGTTGCCATATTAGAGTTTCATTTACAGATTGCTTTGCTGCACTCCAAATGGCCCGGCATTTTGTCGATGAAAGAGCGTAAATCATGCCTTAACGTGAGATACAGTAGGATGTGATGTTTAGAGAAAGGAAAATATGCTTCCTTATAGAAGCACCAGGCACTAAACCATCTGGCTTGGAGAGAAAAATTTCAGTCACTCATCCTGATGTTTTGTCTACATAGTACCAAACATCTGGAACCTGGGTGACAGACTAAATTTTTCATTTCACATCCAGATGTTTTTGCATTATGCCAAAACAACCTTAAAAACTCTGCTATGTCTTTAAGAATTCAAATAGTACAAGCATAAAAGTTGTACTAATTTCATTTAGGTTTTGAGATAGAAAAGACAAATGAAAAAAAAGCCAACTTTTGGCTGGTTTTTTTATGCAATATGCTAGTTTAAGAAAAAAGCCACACATTTTGCAACTATACGATTAAAAGAATTATGAAGAAATATTCCCAGAAATACTGTCGCTAAAAATACTATGATCTGGAATGTTGTTCCAAAGTTGAAATGCTCCGGTTTTGCAAATTTGGATAAGACTACAGTTAAAAGATAAGATATCATTCTCCAAACTAGTTGCTTAGCAGCTTAAGAAGTGAGTTTCCTTCCGAGTAACTCTCTGTGAAAACATTTATTCCTTGCACTCAAGGGGGAAAGCAGGACCGATGGGTCCCTGCCTTTTCCAAGGTTCCAACAGGATTTGCAAGGAGACTTGAATCATTTAAAGATGCTTTTTTGAGAAATGCTTTTCATGATTCAAAATGAAAAATCAGATTGTATCCACTGGAGCCACCTTGAACATCTGTCACAAGAACATAAGCAGAAAGGAATGTTTAAACATTCTGCAACAAAACTGTTTGAAAATATATATATATACTGGGTTGTTTGGAGAATTGCATTTGTCTTGTCCTCTTGTATTCAATGGAGTTGGGTCTCATGCTTGTTAAAAAACATGATCAGAACAGATTTCTTGTATTAGAAGACACAGCATTTAATCTGGCTTTCAACTGCCAACAGGCTTTGTGGGCATTTCTATGCCATGAAAATTCCAATATATTTTTCATTATCTCCACAAGGCCTAGAGAGAGTGTGTGGAACACACAGCAGTGTTACTGAACTGGCTTGGTGCAGGGTCTTTGCTGACTCAGCACATGGTTTCTCATTTCCAGATTACTAAAACAACTTTCCTCTGGGGTAGAGCTTCACAGAAAGCAAGGGGAATAGAAATACAGAGGGGCCTTATTTTCACCCGTAATTATACCAAGTCCAGAGGCAAATGCAAAATCAGACTGAACACTCCCAGGTTTACGGAATAAAAATGGCTTCTCTCTGACCCTGCGCCTATGAGAGTCACAGTAAGTTGCAACACGTCTTGTTTTTAACCAACGAATTTGCCCCAGGCCTCTTACCCTTAGGATGTGGACTCCCGGGCAAGGTTGCCTGTGCCTTTTTAAAGCTCGTGTACAGTATTTTAACTGAGGCAGGTCAATCTCTTTTTATGGACTTGCACCAACAAACATTTCTGGAGAGTTGTGCATTGAGAAAACTGCAAATTTCAGACACTGCCACACTTGCAGGGTCTGGAGTGAAGTGGGGTGGCAGCACTTGCCCACCCTCTCTGCCTGATTCAGTGGTTGCAGCCTTCAGAGATTTATCATTGTGTGTGCCCATGGGCCATAACCTATATGCTAAATGGCAATGGCCAGTTTCCATACAAATCGAACAGTCTCTAAGTTCAGTTCTCTGTTCCCTGACACACTCAGCTATCAGGTTGGTGGGAATCGCTGGGCTTTAAGTTGGCTATCAGAACGGGATCAAGAAGAATACTGTGAACACCAAGTCTCCCCAAAACGCCCCTCCCCCCGCCTGCCTTCGGCCTCCCGCAAGACTGGCCTGCTAATCAATGCAAATGTCGTAGGCGGCCAGGCCCGCAATTGGCATTCCAGAGAGCGAGGACCACCAGCCGAGCTTTAAATAAGTGCAGATGTGACAGGCAAGAGACTCAAGGATGGCCGCCTCTCCACCCCGCACAGGCCGGTGCACACGGCTTCAGTCGTGTGCGCTGCTAGGAATGTGTCCGGAGGAAGGGTGTGCCCCGCAAACAACTGCAAAGGGAAAGGAGCCCCCGAGTTTAAGGGCATTGTTGGCATGGTGTGTGCCCCGTAGCCCGTTATTTCCTTGGCTTCTTCCCTAAAGTAGCTAGAGGACAACCCACCCTCGCAAAAGCCGTTCAAGGGCCCAAATGCCCGGCCTTGCTCGGGAAACCGCGATCCTGGGTGGCCGGGGAGGCCTCGCTCTTCCACCGCAGAGCGGGGGCGCGAAGGATGCACTCAGGGCCTGACCCGTTGGCGACACCCGGGAGCCGGGATCTTGGCCCCTGCTTACCACCCCCCGCCCCCCCAGGTCCAATCCTGCGCAATACATATTCCTGGTCCCGACCCCAGCGCGATGCAGGCGAGGTCCCGGCCTGCGGGCCGCGGTGTGCGGTCCCGAGACTGCGGGCGGAGCAGAGGCAGAAGTCAAGCTCAGATCGGTCCCCAAGCTGGGGTCAGGATTGAGCGGCGCTTTCCTAGGACGGGACGCGGCGTGGGAGTTCGGAGCGCGTGCAAACCGGAGGCGCCGGGCAGCCGGGTTTCCGCAAACCTCTCGGGTCTAAAGGGTTTCGGGGAAAACGGAGTTGGGGGGGATTCGGAACGTTGCGCCTTCTTTGGTGTTTCGTCCGCCCTGAGCCCGATTTCGTATTTATTCACAACCATGCCCCCACTGTCTGGGTGGCTCCACTAGAGCCGTCCGGTCTCCAGGCTTCCAGCCCGCGCGGCCATCCTCGCCCTAGGGTCTTGCTCTCCGATCCAAGCCCTGCGGCTCCGAACAAATCCCCGTTCGCCTTTCCCTGCCCGTCTCCGTGGGTTTAATCCCGTGGCCGAGGAGGGGGCAGGGTCGGTGCTGCAGACCATTTGGTGGCAGCCCACCTCCGCCACCCGACGAGGCGCCCGGGCCGGGCCCCCACCAACCCCCGCCCCAAAGTCACCTAGACCCGTGCCTTCCCGTCTCTCCCGGCCCTGAGAGCGACAGCCCCCGCGCCCCGCCGCTGAGGCTGCGGCTCCCCTCGGAAACCTGCAGGTCCGGAGGGGCGGGCCGCCGGGTGCAGGGCCTCCACCGAGCGGCCTTGCTGCCTAGCCAGCCGCCCCGGCCCTCCCGCCGGCCTGCAGCTGATCCGAGATGTTCGGCGCCTACGTCTCCGCCCCCGCGCCTTGGGCGCCGTCTGGGATATCCCTCGGCCGCCGGGCGTGCTCGGCGGGGCTCCACACAGACACCACCTTCCGAGCCCCGGGGCAGCGAGCGTTACCCGCGCCGCCCGCCGGCCCCGGCGTCCTGCCCTCCCGGCCTGGGGCGCAGCTCGTAGGGCTCCAGGGGGAAACCGCGAATTACCCGCGGACACCCCACCCT
>NW_011494673.1:652911-654245 GCF_000754665.1 Bison bison bison | reverse complement strand
GCCTCTCCCGCTTGCCTTCCATCCGTGCGTAGAAATACCACCAACTTAAAAAAAAAAAATTTTTTTTTTTTTTCAGAGATGTGCACGAAAAAGACGAGGGAGATTCGACCATCCGAGGGTCAAGACACAGAAATTCGAAGTGGCCCAGAGCGACCTTACTTGGCGCAGAGAATCATTTACCGAACGGGCGAGGGTGTGCGGATACGGGAGCTATTCTTAAAAGACAGAGTGATGAACAGCTGCACCTGAAGTCGAAAAACGATCCAAACTTTGATTCCTTTCTGTGGACTTGTTCGAATTGAAAGGCCGATTGTAAGCAAAAAACTTCAATTTGCTGATGGAGGTCCTGTTAAAAGAGGCCAACAGGAGTACAAGACACATGGCGATTAAATCGCTACGTGATGCGACTATTTTTCGGAGACTTTCTAAAGAACGTTCCTATTACTTTTTTAAGGTGCGGAATTTAGCTAAACAACTACTACAGCTAACATTCTAAGATAACGTGGTTACTTTCCTAATATAAAAATTCATAGGTTCCGATTGTGTAACATAAACAACAGAACAAATCAGGCTAGACAACCAAGTCCCCTTATGTAAATGCCTAATTCCATCATTCAAAGATAGTTGGTTTGTATAGTAAATCTAAATCACAGGGCCAAGCTTAGCTGCCCTTTCGTGAAGAATATCTCAACTTTCCTGAAGCCTCAAAGAAGACATACTGCAATGTCAGTATTTTGTTCTTTAGAGGGAATAAATTGCCCTTTTCAGCCACCTCAGTTGCTCAGGAATGAGATGTGCTAAGCATTCATATGAGGTTTTGGAAGATGGTGCAGGTGTGGGCTGACTTAAATTACTTGCTTTTGTGCTTTTCTAAAAGGTCAAAAAGGATCTGGTTTAGGGAAGGCAGAATAAGACTTTTCAACATGAGTTAAAATGCCCATGTGCCCAGCTTCAGATGGAGGAAATAATACAAACCTAATAAAGCATTTAGCTGATGCATCCTGAAAAATGATATACCTATCAGCATGCATGTCATCAATCAAAAATTATTTAATATTTGCATTCAATTAACCAAATGACTCCACCAGTTTGACACTTTTCACAAATCAGCAATTAGTAAAATGATTGGTAAAATCTTCCACACCCTGTCACTCATTTAATGGTAAATTATTGAGCAGTATTTTAACTTCTAGGAATATTTAGTAGTTTGAGAATTTGTGATGTGGTTGTGGAGTGCAAGAATTCACACATTTTCTAAACTATAGAAAATACTAACAGAATTACTTGAAGTTTTTTTTTTTTTTTTTAATCATTTTGGAACAAAGACTAAATGG
>NW_011494673.1:621236-651795 GCF_000754665.1 Bison bison bison | reverse complement strand
TTTAAGAAAAAAAGTGGAAAATAAATATGAATGTTTCAAAGGTGTTGATCATGATGTGCCTTTCATTACCAACAACTCAATTCAGAATTTTATCAGTAGATTCTTTGTGATTTCTGCTAGGAGTTGTTTGCTCTTTTGAACTTTGTTCTGAGTACTGAGGCTAGTCAATGTGCTGAAGTAGAGACGTGTCTGTACCTACAAGACTACATTAATGAAATGAATGTATGTGTATTATTAAAAATAATGTAGTTTAAAATAGAAGTAAGCGTACAACAAACCACAATGGATGAATTGCACAAACATTGAATAAAAAAGCAGACGTAGGAATACATCCAGAATCCATTTATATAAAGCTCAAAAACAGATAACACAAATCTAGTATGACAAGTCAGAATGGCGATTTCTGTTTGCAACAGGAAAACAAGAGGTGCCTCTAGGGGTCCTGGTGATATTCTGTTTCTTATGCTGGGTGCTAGTTATACAGGTGTGTCCACTTTATGATAATTTATCAAATGAATTTGTGAACTTAAGATTGGTGCATTTTTCTGTACATGTTTTATTTCAGTAAAACATTGTCTCCACAAAATGAAAATAAGAGGGAAAAAGACTAAGAAATAAGGGAATTGGGATTGTGAGACAATACATTTTTAAAAGACAGAAGGGTGAGGGCTGCAGATATAATTCTGGAAGAGAAAAAATACATTAAAATATCTAGCAAAATATTAGCAGTAAGATTTCAATGTGTTCACTTCGCCATCTTAATATCTGCACACCCATATAAACACTTAAATCATGCCTCAGGATCCAGACTTCACCCAAATCAGGATCTTCCTTGTTTCTTTTGCGTGTGTTCGAAGTCAAAGTCTGATTATGGTGTTTAAGAATCTTATTCTTTGTTGCTGCTTAAGATTCAGCCCACCCCCTGCCCCCAAAAGCTCATTTTCTCCTTGCACATGCATTTTAAAAAATCATCAGATGATTTCCTTGTTTTCAGTTTTGTGATATATTTTCTGCTCGAGAAGGGGTATCTGTTTCTGATTTATTAGCATTTGATCCCCTAGTTTCCTGCCATTGATCAAGCCTAATACTTAGCTCAGCTGATGAGTTTTATATGAAAACTGATATTTCAGGAAGACAGAAGGTTGAACTCATTTTTAATATTTTCCCCGTCATCTCTTTCAGAGTGTGACATACACGAGAGACACCTAGCAAAGCCCCAAACCATATTTATTTTTCATTACATCTCCTTGGTATAAAACCTTCTGGAAATAAAACACAGATTTATCGAGAGAAGAGATGTTTGTCCAGTGTCATCCACATCCTGTCGATTGTATATACATTTACACCCTCTCGCCAAAACATGCCTTCACCCCACTGCTGACCGGCTGTCCGCCATTCAATCTCCAGTGAAGTCACGGTGAATAAGGTCAACTCCTTGGAAACATCTGCATTTGATCAGTTTGCACAAAACAGGGGTCTTGCTCATGCTGGACTTCCCTGAAGTCCGATACAACAATAGCTGATTCACCACTGCTGCCCAAGCCTCCCTCAGGAAACCTTTTTTTTTTTTCCCCTCTCTGAGACTATTCAATAATGTTCAGACTAAATCCTACTCACATGAGCCCAGGGGCATCCACAGTTCCTCGCCTTCCGAGGTGGCATCTCCCTGAAGGAGACTTTCTCTTCTCCAGCTGGGAAGATATTCTAGTTATCACTAAAGCAAGGGCAATATATGGCCCTTTCTCCTGAATCCTGGGAACGAGGAACAAATGGAATCAGATCAGAAAGTCATCGACATGTTGACAGTCTGTCAACCATTCAAGACCCTGATCAGGTCGGCTCCGTGCTCCCAAGTGCACAGTAGTGGATTAGCATTAACCTGTGTGTGTATCTTTTCTTTTTTTCTTCCTGATCATTTTTTCAGCATTGTATCGTCAATATGTTATTCCAACAAAAAAATCTAAAGGACACTCTAGAGCCTCTTTTTCTTTAAAGCAAAAAACTACTTTGAGGATAGTCTGATAGTCCCAAGATGGTATTTTAATAGCCAGAATATACACTTTGTTCACCTTAATAGAATGACAATTTAAATGCAAAAGGAACATTGACAAAAAGTCTAGCGTAAACTTTTAAACATCAACCTCAAGACAGCATGAAGGGAATTTCATTAAAATTAGGGGCAGCGTTAAATTCATTCTACTGAGGGAGAATTTTAGAGAATCCCCATTCAAGTGTTTACAAAATTTGCTCACCACATTTTTAAAATACATGGGTCTGACTGTCGTTCATTTCCAAAGAGGGTAGAGTAAGAAGCTGATAAGGTTAATTAGTCAGTTATGTTTTCACTGATGGGCTTCTGAGCATACCATACAGGGGGCAAGAGACCCACTAGATAGTCCCCTTCTTTGGGAGTTAAAACACATGAAAATGTAAATAACAGAAAAAGCAAGAAGTCTCAGGTAGCCAATAAGGGATATAGCCACTAACGTGCAGATTTTCCATCCTTTCCTGATGGTAAGCACATCAAAACTGTTCTTGGTTTAGGCTTGTTTGTGGTCCCATCTCAGATCTACATGCTGTTGTCTCTGGCAGCCCATCCTCGGCTGCCCTGGGGTCAGGCAGACCTGTATTATCATCCCAGCACTTCTGGGCAAGTTCCTGAACTGCTCCGGGCCTTACTTCCTCACCTGTAAACAGCAGTACTACCTCATGGGACAAGATGTTCACTGAGACAATGTGCTTAAAGCAACGCCTGGGACTCACACTATCCTCAGCGCAGTCAGCTCTTGCTGGCAATCATATTCCTGCCATTTCCCATTCTTCCCACATCAGCCGGTTGTGTTGTGTTTAATATCAACTGACTCCATTCGGAGAAAAGGGAATTGTTTTGAAATAATTCAGTAAGCTGCTTTTTAAAATGCTCACTGCTTGCAAGTCTACTGGCTCTTCCAAACACAACCCGATTTAACAGGGATGGAAAAGCAGGGTGATTCACTGCACCGTGTTTTCCGCTAATTGCAGAATAACACACTATACAAATAAAGGAACAGCTTTTTCCACCACAGAATGATTAACTTTTTAAAGCTCTTGCAGTAGGTGTAGAAACACTTCTTGGCACCAAGGCCAACCTATGGTCCCAAATGTCAGTGTTCCAGAAAACATGACTCTCTTACACAGCTTTCACGGGCTTTATGCAAATGACTCAAATACTTTTTCTCACCTCAGTCTGCTCCTGCAAGTTGGCAGTCTTCTAACTCTGCTTCTGCATCACTTGATGGCTGAAGGACCCTGCCACCTTCTTTCTCCTTCGACCTCCCTTCTCAGGCAGGGTCTCCAACCAGAGCTTCTCTTCTTCCAGATTTTCTGGATCTGCCCCTGGCTCTTCAAGATCCTGTGCATCTTCCAAGCTGCCTCTGAATAAACCTATTTTGCAATTACCAGTTCTCAGTGGTCCTGGTTCAGTTCCAATCTAACTCAGGTATTTGGTAAATTTGGGTTACTAAAACCGTAGAGCCGCATTGTCGGTGTTACATGTTTCAGTGAACTACAAAACCTTAGGCAAGTCACTTACCCTAAGTTCCAGGTTCCCATCCTGGGCTCCACTTCTGAGGTCCAGTTAGCTCACACCACCGGTAGTGCTTGGATTCTAAGTGGCAAAATGCATGTGACATACAACAGGAGCTGTGTGCCTTCGTGGAAGCGTGTGACCAGCTGGAGTTAGAGCAGTCCTGCAATGGAGCTGATGGGCCAGGTGGGATGTTAAAGGATGGTTGGGTTCAACTGGAAGAGAAAAAGGGAAAAGAGCAGTCTAAAGAATGGGGAAAACGTGAGCAAAGTTCTGGTGGCAAGAATTAGGTAATCCCAATCAAAGTAGAAGAATTGATGCTTTTGAATTGTGATGCTGAAGAAAACTCCTGAGTCCCTTGAACAGCAAGGAGATCAAACCAATCAATCCTAAAGGAAATCAACCCTGAATAGTCATTGGAAAGATTGATGCTGAAGCTGAAGCTCCAATACTTCGGACACTTGATGTGAAGAGCCAACTCATTGGAAAAGACCCTGATGCTGGGAAAGATTGAAGGCAAAAGGAGAAGGGGGCAGCAGAGGATGTGATGGTTAGATACCATCACTGACTCAATGGACATGAATTGGAACAAACTCCAGTAGACAGAGGAGGACAGAGGAGCCTGACATGCTGTGGTCCATGGGGTCACAAAGAGTTGGATGAGACATAGAGACTGAAAAACAACAATCGAACTAGAATGCAAAATAAAAATATTCAAGAGAAAACTCCTAATAGTAGCAACTACCCTCAGGAGGGATAATCACATTTACTAATAGTGAACCTTGAACATGTCTATCCTGGCAGCTCTGCTGTTTCCTAAACAGTTTTCCTGCTTGACAATCGTTTATGAAATTTCCTTTGAGGATATAAATTCAAATCCAGACACACCTTTGCTAAGGTATGTCTAGTCTCTTTATCTGCTCTGTGCCCAGAGGTTGGAGGGGAAAGGTGCCATCTACCAGACCCAGAAGTTTATGAGCACTGTAACTCTGCCATCTTTCTTCTTCTTGCCCATCCCCTGACCTCCTGCTTCGGTTTTCTATTACTGTGACCAAGCTCTCCAGAACATGATGGTTTAAGATGACAATTTATTGTTTCTCATTACACCTTGCTTTCCCAGGTGGCGTTAGTGGTAAAGAATCTGCCTGCCAATGCAGGAGATGCAAGATACTCGGGTTCAATCCCTGGGTCGGGAAGATCACCTGGAGTAGGAAATGGCAACCCACTCCAGTACTCCTGCCTGGATAATTCCATGGACAGAGAAGCCTGGTGGGCTACAGTCCTTGGGGTTGCAAAGAGTCGGACGATTGAGTGACTAACACTTTCACTTTCATGACTCTGTGATTTAGCTGGACTCAGCCAGGTAGTTCTGCTCCATATAATATCAACTGGGGTCACTCACATAGCTGCTGGCAGATCATGGAAGGCTTCATGCATAGGTCTGGTGCCTTGGTGCTTTTCCATGTGGCCCTTCCTCCCAGCAGGGTGGTTTTAGGATGGCCAAACTTCTCATGTGGTCGCTGGCTTCCCAGAGGGAGGAAGCAGAATCTGCCTTAAGAAGACTTGCATTTGGAAGTGCCAGAATACCATCTCCATGGCCTTCCATTGTTCAAAGTAAGTCTTGAGGCCAGCCCAGAGGAAGTAAGCTCTTAATGGGAGGAGAACCATGTGCAGAGGAGGGCTTGATGGTAGACATCTTTGAGGACTGCCTGCCTGTCTCCTCCCTACTGCGTGGTTTGCAGGCCAACTGCTGGAGAGATTAAAACAACAGCAGCAGCCAGCAAACGGACCTTAGAGCCAACAACAGTCCCCATATGAGGTATATGAAGTTCCCGTCTGTTAGCCACTGCAATAATACTGGCAGCTCTGCTCATTTTGACTCTTCATCACACACTTTTGCTTACTGCTCTGTTTCTCAAATGTGAGTCTTTATTCTCCCCTCTAATTAGACCAAGAGCTCCCAGGGGCAGGGACCGCCTGTTTTTCTCTCATAGGCATTACCCTGAGTCTGGCTAAAAGGTTCTGAAGGAAGCTGAACTTGTGTCAAATGTCACGCCTTCGTATTTCTGGAGCACTCGCTGCAAGCCTAGAGTTAGAGTAGTGAACAAAGTCCAAAGACTCATGGAGTTTACATCATTATTGAATAATAATAGCCATGATGACAGTCACAACTGCTGTGGATTGAACACCCATTTTCTCACTGGTAGACACTGTACCTGTTGCCTTATATGTGTGTGTGTGTGTGTGTGTGTGTGTTCTTAACCCTCCCAACAATTCTATGAAGGGAAATTCTTGTTCCCTTTTATAGAAGGAGAAACTAAGGCTTTAAAGATGTTATACAACATCCCCAGGAGCCAGGATCCAAAGCTGAGGTTTTGTGGCTCTAACGTGGAGCCCCACACTCTGTTCTACCACTAATTAGCATGCAGGATGCTAACTCCCTATGCATAGTTTTCAGTTATCCCAAGAACATTGTGACATTACCAAAACAGAAGTACTAGACAGACAATGTGTGCAAGCGTGTGTGTGTGTATGCGTGCGCTCCCGCACCTGTGTAAGAGAAAGCAGTTCATACTGAGAAACCTATGAACTCTGATGTTGTAAAGCAGTGGTTCTTAATGCAGCTCATAAGTTGAAACTATTTTCATAACAATATGAAGATGCTATTTGCTGTTGTTTTCATTATTATTCTCTGACAAGTGTATATCAGAGTTTATCACAGACCATATGACGTGGTATCACAACAGACTGGAGACAGAAATACAAGTGAGATTCAAACCAACTTTAAAAAGATTTTCAAAAATGGAACATAATACTGAGTTTCTCACTAGGTTTCTGGTTGTCGTTTCTGAATCTGTAGTTATTTTTCATAGAAGTATTATTAATGTTAACATATGGTAGGGTTTTTTTAGTGCTGTGAGGGTGGAAGTTAAGTTATAAACCTCTGGCTCCGTAGGAGAAGCTAAAGGTAGAAGTCTTTTCCTGAATTTTAGTGAATGTTTTCAAAATTCTAAAGGAGGTAGAATAGAATGCTCTGGGGGCTGAGAGGAAAGAGCCCCTTGGGACCATGAATACCCCACTGGAAGCCAGAGTCAAACAGGATTTCTCTCCCCAAGCCTGTAGCCCAGAAGCCCCAGCAGACGTTCAAAGGGTGAGGCAGGCTTTGCCCTCTGCAGGTCATGCTATGGAGACTGAAACTCCCATTAGCACTGGAGAACCAACGCTTTAGAAAACACAGCCCAGGGTAACGAGTGGGTGGCCCTGACATCTGAGGACATAGGGTCAGGGCTGGTTTCCAAATACCCAACATCTACGCACATATTTGGTTCAGAAAAGAAAACAGGCAAAGCAACATCTGCTTATTAGCCTGGTCCTCCAGAAGCAGTGAACACCATGCCCCCAGGACCTGCTCCCCAATTCACACCCAGATCTCTGAATGATGACTGGGAGATGGAGACTTGTGAGCTGGATGCTGCAAAGGAGGAGATATACCAGCAGGTCAATGGTGAACTTCCTGTCTCCATCCCCAGCATCCTGCACTTGGGGTAGACAGTCCGACTGACCAACTTGATCAGATCCAGCCAAGCGACACATTTCGTTCTTCTTAGAACTTTTTTGTTCTGGTTGTGAAGATGCCAACGAAAGTGTGAACAAAGCATCAATATGAGAGGCTGGGTCTACACAGCCTTTCTGTATTCCTGTCTGACCTTCAATTAGAGGAGCAGAAGATGACCGCGAACAGGCAGTTCCAAGCAGAGTACAGGAAACTAGCCCCAGGATTACCGGTAAGGTTTGCTGAAGAGCAGTCAAGTTACCAAACAGCTCATCCCTGAAGGGAGGATTCCTGGCCCCAGAATGAACTGGAATAGGAGGCGTCCAGGGGACGGATTAGACCCTGAGCCTCACCAGGACGAATCTTTGCTTCCTGTATGAGATGGGCGCATAGTTCTCTTTTCTCTCCCCATCGGAAGCACCTTTCTTTACCTCTCTCCTGTCCTATTCTTTGCTTGCCTCCTTGTCTTCCCATCCTTCTTCTCCCCAGCACTATTTCCTCCTCATACACCCTCCCTTTCTAAGCTTTGGGTCTGGGATCCATAGACATGACTTTGCCCTGCTGGAAACTCCAAAGAGCAGAAGATGCTGCTGAGTCCATCTCCTAATATAGAAGACAAAAGAGGGAGAGGGAAGAAAAGGGAAGGCAGAATCAGAGTCAGCCAAGTGCCTTCAGTTTCAGAAAATAAGAAGCATGTGAATTTCATCATGTGTAGATTTTCTTTAATTTGATTAGGATAATGATGCTATCTTTATGCAACCCCAACCATAGAGATGCATTATCAGAATATTTAGAGTCATACCAACCACATACTGAGTTGTTGACAAAGTTTGTCAACTGCAAGGAGTTTTAAGAGGCTCTTATAACTGCAAAAGTAGTACATCTCTAACAGTAGAATCCCAGACACTGAGACAGGTTGGTGTGAGTGACAGTTGGGAAGAAGCGCTGTTCTGGTCCCTCTCCGGTTATGCCAGACGCGCAACCATCTAGTCCAGTAATGCAGAAGGGAGCCAGCATCAATGTCATCTGAATGCATTTGCTCATAAACTAAAGTGACTCCTGGTGAGTTATCTTCTCCAGCTAAGGACCTTATGGATTACATTAATAACTCAATTTTTTTTTTCAATTGAGCATCACTCCAGTACAAGGTAACCTCTTAAACTCCTCAGGCTCCATCTACGAGGATAAGTTGTCTGGCGACTTGGTTTCAAGAGCACAGGTATAGAGCAGAATTCATTCATTTATTCATGCAACAAATATTTAATAAGAGAGGGGAAGGAAGAAAGACAACAAGGAAAGGGGAATCAAGACTTTCTAGGGGACTAGGGGAGAAGTGTTACCAGTTTCGCAGTTACAAATGAAGCTCACAGCCAACAGGACCAGTTTTATAACCCCAACCAGAGTCTCTGAGAGAGGGCTCTCTGCCTAGAGGGGAGAATGAGGAGGGGAGCCTGTGGGCCCCACAGTGTCAGCCTGTCATTCAGAATGGTACTTCCAGTAACGTCTCCTCTCCCTGGCTTTGCCTTCTAGAATTTGGCAGAGGAGAGCCCTCAGAAGCTCTTTGCCTGAGCACAGCTCATTTCTCCCTTGAGCAGGTCAAGTGGGAGCCGTCTTTTCTGAGGTCTGCTTGGAAGAAAGTCAGGGGGCCCTCCCACCAGCCTCGTTCTGATGCTGGCTTACCGTCTAGCAGAAGTGCCGGCTCCTAAAACACAAGCCCCACTAGGATAAGTAACAAGTTATGAACCTCTGGCTGGTCAGGGGTGAGAAAGCAGCAGCTCCTAAAGGAAAGGGTATGGGGTATTAGGGATCAGAAGACTTAGATTCAAATCCTATCCCTTCTTAGTTTCCTGATCTGGGGTGGGCCTGTTGACTTGTCTGAAAGATAGATATTTATTTCCATCATCCAGAGAGAATGTCACAGGCTAATGTGAGCGTTAAGAGAGAATATTTGTTGGTATGTTTTTCAGATATAGAACACAATAACTTCCATCTTTATTACTCACTTTTATCAGATCTTTTTGTGAGTGACAGCTCACTGGAAGGACGTTTGGCAAAAGGCCTGAGGAAGTGGGGCTAGATGATGGGAGGCAGAGAGCTCCAGAGGGAGAATGGGTCTAAGGCAGACTCGCCTGGAAGGTGACTGGGACCTGCCAGGCACAGAAGGTCACAGGGAAATAGGGGAGAGGTCTTGAAAGAAGAAATGAGTGCAGCAGGAAAGCAACAAAGATGCCCAAATCAAATAGCCAATTCAATGATTTGTCTGAGACTCGGGTTCAGCTTCCATTGCTGAAACATGGACCCCAGAAGTGATACATAGAGCCCAGCCTTGCTCTGTGGGGGCAGGGCCAACTCAGGGAAGGGATGCGGACCTCTCTGGCCTCTAATCTAGGGTGACTTCTGGAGAAAAGCTTGGGGTTTCCCCACTGCTGTTCTCCAGGCTGGGATGAGTCTCCTCCTTGTGACTTGCCATGGGCTAAAGAACTTTCCAGGCCCTGCCTCAGAGCCAGAGGGCAGTGGGCAGTAAGTGCTGAGCTGAAGACATTTAGAACAAGTGCACTGCCCCCTGGGGACACACAGGCAGGGGGAGACAGGCCCAGGACCTCATCTTTAGCTCATACCTGATTAGGAAACTACTTCCAGTAGAGACCAGTCTTCCGATTCTAAAACCTTGGGCATCCTGGCTTATCTGAACTTGAGAAGCACTCAGGGTTTTACCCAGAGACACACATCAGGTTGCGTGGCAAGAGGGAGGACTCATGAAAATCACTTCAAATGAAGTGTAGACTGCCTCTTACAGCAGGGGAGCTCTGTAGGCCCCAACTATGCTAATGCAGCCTTGAGGTTTGAAGGGCAAATCCCCCCAAACACCAGCATGGCCACAGTAACCACTCTCAGAGCTTGCTCCCGGGGCCACAAGGCTCTTACCACATTGTAAACTATACATTTGCAAATCTCACAGCTAATCCACAGTACAGCCTGCGTGCAATCTAATATGGGTCTGGGAGCCCCGGAGGCACCCTCGTGGCACAGGGAGACCCTGTCTTAAGCCTCACACTGAAAAGTACAACTGGTTAGCCAGACTGCAAAATATGTAACTTGAAGTCCCCTTGCCATGAGAACCCTGTCTCTGGAATTTCCTGGCTTCGGGAGGGGTGGCATTCAATTTCTAACCTTTCCTTTGTGTTGGTGGAGCGCTTGCATTTTATTCCTGGGGTCGTTCCTGTGTTTGATAGGGAGGCAAGGGGGCAGGGGAAAGGAATGAAAGAATCTCAGTCGAAAAATGAGGAGCCTGAGGCTGCCAGGAGCACTCTGTGGAGCCCTGTCTGGGCCCGGTGTGATGGGCCTGCAGCAAAGCAATGCAAAGGCCATTGAAGGGCTCCTGTGGCCCCCTCCTCACGCACGCATTGCTTCAAGTTTTCCCACAGCTCGATAATTGGGGCGAAGTAAGAACAGCTGTCATATCAGGGCAAGAACGCTGGACTTGGGGGGCTCAGAAAATCTCATTTCCAGCCCTGTTTTTGCCACTTGCTCACTGGGAAACCTTCAGCAAATCTCTCTGCCTCTCTGAGTTTCAACTTCCTCCTTTGTCAGTGGGGCTAACAGTACCTCCCGGAGAATTATGAGGCTTAAATGGAGTAAATGGGGCTTCCCTGGTGGTCCAGTGATTAAGAATCTGCCTTGCAAAGCAAGGAACACCAGTCTGATCCCTGGTCCAGGAAGATCTCACATGCCTCTCAGCAAGGGAGCGTGTATGCCGCAGCGACTGAGCCCTTGTGCCCTGGAATCTGTGCTCTGCAACAAAAGTGAAGAGAAGCCTGCACGCCACAATTAGAGGGTGATCCCTGCTTGCTGCAACTAGAGAAAGCCCTCTCACAGCAACAAAGAACCAGTGCAGCCAAAAAAAATTTTTTTAATAAATAAATGGGGGAAGGGCCTCCAGAAGCCTGTATAGGGAGTTCTTTGGAGTGTCTGGGTTCAGAAATGTTTTGCTGCAGCCTCCTACAGGAACATATATAACAGCAGCTGCTGTGTGCTGTAACACTTTGCTTGGCCTTGAGGGTGACACCTGGGAGAGCAAGAAAGGCCACCATGAACACAGCATCCAGGGCTGAAGACAAGCCACCAACGCCCTCAGAAGATGGCTAATGTAACAAGGCATCTTTTGCTAAGAATGAGGGGATGTTGTAAAGAACTCAGAGGAGAGAAGCATGGGCGTTAACTAATGGATGAGAGATTCTTTTAGAGAGAAAAGAGGTCTTCAGAATGCTTCATCTTGTTCTCTTCAGCATCCTTCATCTTGGTGTCTTTAGCATTCTGGGAATATTTCCTGCAGCAACATGTCCAACTCTTTGGGACCCCATGGACTGTAGCCAGCCAGGATCATCTGTCCATGGTATTCTCTAGGCAAGAATACTGGACTGGATTGTCATTTCCTTCTCCAAGGGATCTTCCTGACCCAGGAATCAAACCTGGGTCTCCCGCATCGCCGGCAGATTCTTTACCATCTGAGCCACAAGTGAAAGTGAAAGTGAAGTCATTCAGTCGTGTCCGACTCTTTGTGACCCTGTGGGCTGTAGCCTACCAGGCTTCTCAGTCCATAGGATTCTCCGGGAAAATACTGGAGTGGGTTGCCATCTCCTTCTCCAGGGGATCTTCCCAACCCAGGGATCGAACC
Organism: Bison bison bison; assembly: GCF_000754665.1. Taxonomy (NCBI): domain Eukaryota; kingdom Metazoa; phylum Chordata; class Mammalia; order Artiodactyla; family Bovidae; genus Bison; species Bison bison. The sequence goes on along the minus strand of NW_011494673.1, from coordinate 640,002 downwards.
CGGGTCTCCCGCATTGGAGGCAGATGCTTTACTCTGAGCCACCAGGGAAGAGCCACAAGGGAAGCCCTCTAAAAGTCTGGTCAAATGTGCCCAAGTTCAAAGAGTCATAGGATGCTCAACGTTGCTCTGCCTAAACAATTCAAGATTAAATTGGCTTCAAGGAAATTTAGTGTCATTATTGTTGTTGTTCAGTTGCTCCGTCTTGTCCGACTCTTTGTGACCCCATGGACTGCAAAACACCAGGCTTCCCTGTCCTTCACCATCTCCTGGAGCTTGCTCAAGCTCATCTCCATTGAGTCGGTGAGGCCATCCAACCATCTGGTCCTCTGTTGTCCCCTTCCCCTCCTGCCTTCAATCTTTTGCAGCATCAGGGTCTTTTCTAATGAGTCAGCTCTTTGCATCAGGCTCTTCGCATCAGTTAGTGTCTCTACTCAGTTAAAATTTTGTCCATGTCCCCAATCTCTAGGCCCCAACATCAGGCAGAGTGGGACAAGTTACTGCCTGTGGATGCAGTCCCTAGCATTTTATCCTTCTGGAGGTGCTTCATTTTTTAAAAATTATCTATTGTCATCATATGATTCAATTTCTTGGCTCCTGCCTGAAAAAAGCCTGGGATCTCCTCTGAGGGAATTCCTTGTTGATAGCTGAGGCCTTCAGACTGGGACCGAGCCACACGTCCTCTCTCCCTTGCAGCCCTGGGGTTCAAGCTGCAGCCACCAGGGAGGATTTGAGTTACGACTTACAGAGCGCAGATGACATTTTAAAAATATCTGAGCATTTCTGTTGTTGCCTGAAAAAGCTCTCCAGGCATTTCCCTGTGTGGATATTACACGACAAGGGGCCCCATCCAGACTGAGCGATTTCTGAAGGTCACACTAAAGCGGGAGGTTTAGACGAAGCCACATTAACAGCGAGGGGGGCTCGTGGTGTGCCTACAAGCTGAAATGATTGCTGAGAAGAGCTAGGTTATTGGCTGTTCAAGTCAAATCACGGATATACATAAAGAGAGACAGACTGACAGAGGCATAAGGCTGTAAGAAAATACAGCAACAGTTTTACAGCACCATCTTTGTCAAAGCAGTATGATGAGTGATATTGATTTTTTTGTCATACTTTTCCACAGTATAAATGGATAATTAGGAAAAAATCATAGAAATTGATCGTTAGAAAAAGGCTCAATAACTGTTCATTTTAAAATAAAGATATAATGTTTTTTTGAATCTTAACCATTTGAGAAGTTGGTTCTGTATTCTCTTGGGCAAGTTATTTACCCTTTTTAAGTGTGAATTTTTTTTAATCTGTAAATCAAAAACAATCATACCACCAACCTCATAGGGTTGATATGAGCATAAAGTGAAATAAACCACGTAAAGCTGCTAGAGGAGCATCCAGCCCTTGGTAAATCTCAGCAAATTTTAGTTGTTTATGATCGTCCCAGATTTCTTGGAATATAGAATGAGCAGTTGGTACCACCCCTCCTAGGTAACCCCTCCTAGGGAGAGAAGCTCAAGCCAGCTCAAGTGGGACAAGAGAAGAGTCTGGAGCTCTTTAGCATGGTGATATTGAGGTCTTTTGTTCTCAAACAGAGCCAAAGCATCCTAACAGGAGAAGTAGTCTTCCCACCATGTGAGAGTATGCTATAGTGCCTTTACATGTTTAAAGAATTGCCTATTTAGGTACTACTTTTTATAGTAAGAAAAATAACCGTACCTTTCTAGCAGGGAGGCTGAACTAGAATGAGGAAATTCACATTCACTCTGATGAGAGCAGAGCACAATCAGGAGAAAGCCTCTACAAGCATTTGGCCCAAGTTTTGTAAGGAACAAGTTACTGAGAGGCAGAGTTTCCTCCCTTTGTTGGGAGGAGGACCTGGTAAAGAAAAAACACAGGCACCTGACTCAGAAACTTTAAGAAGAGGGTGACAGAGACTGTCAGCTGGCATCCAATATCCATGTCTTCTTCTTGCTTTAGTAACAGAGTCCTGACTTTAACTGGGCAAATGGGTACCCAGAATAAGGACTACATTTCCCAACCTCCCTGGTATGTCTGAACCATGTGACTAGGTTTTGGCCAATAGGATGTAAGCAGAAGTCATGTGTGCAACTTCTGAGTCATGTCCTGAGAAGGAAGGAGTATGGTCTCCTCTTCTCCCCTGACCCCTCTTTTCACTGGCTAGACTGTAGCTGTGGGGACAGAAGAGCTGGAATGGCTCCTAGATCATGAAAGGGAAGGTGTATGTTGAGGATAGGATAGCAGAGCAGCAAGACAGGAGTCAGCTTCGCACCCAGTAAAAATGTCATAGTAGCCAGAGACTATTCATGCTCAGATTGTTAGAAAGAGAAAAATAAACTCTCATCTTCTTTGAGCCACTGTTATTTTGGATTTTATTATAGGAGCCAGACCTGTATTTGACTTAATACAGGGAGCAAGAGGAATAACGACAAGAAATTGTATCTGGAAGAAGAAACTTGGGAGGGCAAGAATGTCCATGGTGGACCTTCCTTTCAGAAGCCTCAGCCTGGAAGGGTCGCTGTTTCAGAATAAGGAACTGACTGAATCATATTATAAAGTATGTGCCCATACTTCATAATACTCTCAAAAAGCTGCTGAACTACAGGAAAGAAATTTGTATACCTGGAGTCTGTTTGGTCTGTTGGGATTTTGCAGGACAAGTTGGTTCAGGGAAATAGAAGTGTTTTCTGCCCTTTAGATAAAGCAGTATGCCCCAAAGTATAAACCATGAGCTAGTGCCAGCCTTCAAACTATTTGTAGTCATCCTCCATGAGATAAGTATAAGAATTCAGGATTAAAAAAAAAGAATTCAGGGTAAGCACTCAACAAGTTTTATAGTGATTTAATATAACTGCACCATCTGAACACTTGGTTATTTTTCTAATAATTCACTTTTATTATATTTTGACAAAAATATTATTCTTTAGTGGACTGGAAATAAAAATACTGATCCTTTACCACAGATGGTTTGAGAAGATGGAAGAAGAGCTAAAAATGCTTTCAGAAGTTACTCTAGTTACAAAAACTCCTTGATGATTCCCATAAGTTACTGAGGTATGAGAGCTGAAAGAGAAACATAAAGAGCCCTGCCTCCCTCACCATTTGTCCATTTGTCCAGCTCACTAATAGGCAGAAGGTGAAGCAGAATTCATCATCAAACACCCTCAACTACCCAAGTACGCTGAGTCTATGCCGAACTATAATTTTCAAAAAGGTAAAATCATGATCTTTATCCAAATACAGAATGAACACGTGTCAGGGGTTTTATCTAACTCATTAAATAGAAGAACCAGTAAGATGTTAATTTAAAGAACAGGCATACATGTTTAGGTTATCAGAAATTTGAAACGAATTTGCTAGTTAGTTGCAAAACTGGTTAACAGCCTATAACACAACAAAATGTATTATTTGGGATTGCTCTTTCAGCAGGGTTTAAATAATTATATTACCACTGGATAACATGTATTTGATTCCTATAGATTAGAATAGTTTTCAGCTATAAATTCTCTGCCACTTAACTTGTATCCCTAGAATTGTCAATTAGCCTAATCACTTGAGAGTCAAAGCTACATCTCCTTTTGAGTCAGATAATCCCTAGAGGGTTCACTAGAAAACAGACAGTACCCCATTCAAAGTAACCCAGGAAAGCACACTCTTGCTCATTTCCAAGAGTGGGACAAATTTTCCTGAAACTTAGAATATACAAAGCAGTAAAAGACAAACAAAGCTTTCTTTTTAAGTAGAGCTCTCACCCCAAGTCTGCAGTAGGATGGAAATTCAGGAGTAGCTTTTCTGCCTGTTCAACCCATCCCCCAGCTCCTCAATAGATCGTTGAGGATCCATTTAGGACCAGCAAGGCCTTTGATCATAGCTCTTGGTCAAATAGCCATGGGGCCATCCTGCATTCTATTATGAGGAAACCAAATCATTAATGTCTGTAGGCCCTCTCCACTTTAACCCTTCTTCCTCTAATCCTTGTGTCCTACGCCCCCTCCCTGCTGTTGCTGCTGCTGCTAAGTTGCTTCAGTCGTGTCCGACTCTGTGTGACCCCAGAGACAGCAGCCCACCAGGCTCCCCTGTCCCTGGGATTCTCCAGGCAAGAACACTGGAGTGGGTTGCCGTTTCCTTCTCCAATGCATGAAAGTGAAAAGTAAAAGTGAAGTCGCTCAGTCATGTCCTAGCGACCCTATGGACTGCAGCCTACCAGGCTCCTCCGTCCATGGGATTTTCCAGGCCAGAGTACTGGAGTAGGGTGCCATTGTCTTCTCCACGGCCCCTCCCTAGCCTCTGATAAATATTAATCAGTTTGCTTTTCTATCTCATTCCATTCTGAGCAGTTTGGCGCCTTTAGCTCCTAGAGGTTAGCAAGACACTCTAAACAGCATTTTGCTGAGAGCCCTAGTGACCAAATCCCTTGAATTTCATTACCAAATGCCTTTTACTGTGTGTACCAGGTCCCAAGGTGGGGATGGATGGAAACAATGTGTCAGTTCTGTTCAGTTCAGTCGCTCAGTCGGTCCGACTCTCTGCGACCCCATGAATCACAGCACGCCAGGCCTCTCTGTCCATCCCCAACTCCCAGAGTTCACCCAAACTCATGTCCATAGAGTCGGTGATGCCATCCAGCCATCTCATCCTCTGTTGTCCCCTTCTCCTCCTGCCTCCAATCCCTCCCAGCATCAGAGTCTTTTCCAATGAGTCAACTCTTCGCATGAGGTGGCCAAAATATTGGAGTTTCAGCTTTAACATCATTCCTTCCAAAGAACACCCAGAACTGATCTCTTTTAGAATGGACTGGTTGGATCTCCTTGCAGTCCAAGGGACTCTCAAGAGTCTTCTCCAACACCACAGTTCAAAAGCATCAATTCCTCGGCACTCAACTTTCTTCACAGTCCAACTTTCACATCCATACATGACCACTGGAAAAACCATAGCCTTGACTAGACAGACCTTTGTTGGCAAATTAGTGTCTCTGCTTTTGAATATGCTATCTAGGTTGGTCATAACTTTCCTTCCAAGAAGTAAGTATCTTTTAATTTCATGGCTGCAGTCACCATCTGCAGTGATTTTGGAGCCCAAAATAAAAAACAAAGTCTGACACTGTTTCCACTGTTTCCCAATCTATTTGCGATGAAGTGATTGGACTGGATGCCATGATCTTAGTTTTCTGAAGGTTGAGCTTTAAGCCAACTTTTTCACTTTCCACTTTCACTTTCATCAAGAGGCTTTTTAGTTCCTCTTCACTTTCTGCCATAAGGGTGGTGTCATCTGCATATCTGAGGTTATTGATATTTCTCCTGGCAGTCTTGATTCCAGCTTGTGCTTCTTCCAGTCCAGCATTTCTCATGATGTACTCTGCATATAAGTTAAATAGGCAGGGTGACAATATACAGCCTTGACGTACTGCTTTTCCTATTTGGAACCAGTCTGTATGGAGAGAGGAAAACCTCCATCCCATCACAGTAGGTTTTCACATCCAGAACACCCCTCCATACCCATATAGTCCACCATAGCACAGTCTTTGCCTATGATTTAGGAGAATGCTTTTGGACTGTGGTGTTGGAGAAGACTCTTGAGAGTCCCTTGGACTGCAAGGAGATCCAACCAGTCCATTCTAAAGGAGATCAGCCCTAGGATTTCTTTGGAAGGAATGATGCTAAAGCTGAAACTCCAGTACTTTGGCCACTTCATGCGAAGAGTTGACTCCTTGGAAAAGACTCTGATTCTGGGAGGGACTGGGGACAAGAGGAGAAGGGGACGACAGAGGATGAGATGGCTGGATGGCATCACTGACTCGATGGACATGAGTCTGAGTGAACTCCGGGAGTTGGTGATGGACAGGGAGGCCTGGCGTGCTGCGATTCATGGGGTCACAAAGAGTCGGACATGACTGAGCAACTGATCTGATCTGATCTGAGCACTCTGGAAAGCTAAGTTCTAATTATTCTTTCTCCAAAAAGACAAAGCTATTTGGGTAGGAAGCACTGGAGCTGATGCAGTTAGGCAGGGTAGAAGAGAGGAAACAGCTAGAGCCAGAGAGAGCTGATGGGAATTCAGATTTAGCCACTGAATCACAAGTTGGAATCAAGATTGCCAGGAGAAATATCAATAACCTCAGATATGCAGATGATACCACTCTAATGGCAGAAAGTGAAGAGGAACTAAAGAGCCTCTTGATGAGCGTGAAAGAGGAGAGTAAAAATGCTGGCTTGAAACTCAACATTCAAAAAATTGAGATCATGGCATCTGGTCCCATCACTTCATGGCAGGTAGAGGGGGAAAAATTAGAAACAGTAGCAGATTTTATTTTCTTGGGCTCCAAAATCACTGTGGATGGTGACTACAGCCATGAAATAAACAGATGATTGCTCCTTGGGAGGAAAACTATGACAAACCTCGACAGTGTATTAAAAAATAGAGACATCACTTTGCCAACAAAGTTCCATATAGTCAAAGCTATGGTTTTCCCAGCAGTCACATACAGATGTGAGAGTTGAACCATACAAAGGCTGAGAACCAAAGAATTGATGCTTTCAAATTGTGGTGCTGGAGAAGATGCTTGAGAGTCCCTTGGACAGAAAGGAGATCAAACCAGTCAATCCTAAAGGAAATCAACCCTGAATATTCATTGGAAGGACTGATGCTGAAACTGAAGCTCCAATACTTTGGCCATCTAATGCGAAGAGTTGACTCATTGGAAAAGATCCTGATGCTGGGAAAGACTGAAGGCAAAAGAAGAATTGGGAAACAGAGGATGAGATGGTTAGATAGCATCACTGACTCAATGGACATGAATGTGGGCAAACTCTAGGAGATAGTGGAGGACAGAGGAGCCTGGCGTGCTGTAGGTCGTGGGTTTGCAAAGAGTCAAACATAACTTAGTGACTGAACAATAGCAACAACTCATGTCGTTTCTTGCAAGTCACTTAAAACTTCTTGGGACTTCAATTTCTTCAAATTATCTATTTGCAAAGGGTGTTGCAAGGATGAACAAGAGTGAGTGTGGATGACATGACACACGCTGCATGCTTACTAAGTTGTTATAACTATTATCGTAAGAAGAGAGAGCTCACTGAGGACCAGGATAGTCCTGTTAGAAACGGGGCCTGAACTAGGCAGTGAAGATCGGGCAGAGAGGACAGATGCAGAAGGAAAATAGGAGAAGGAGAGGCATTCCAGGCAGTGGGCCTTCCACGAGCAAAGGCAAGGAAGCCAGAAAGAACATACACACTTCAGAGAATGATGAGGAGATGAATAGGGCCAACAGTGGGGCAGAGAGGCTGGAAAGATACGAAAAGGAGCTTGAACTTGAGATATCACAGAAGAGTTCTGAGGAAAGATCTGGGGCATATGCAGGTCTTGTACCTTACAGTTGTGTCCATCTACTGCCACAGAAGTACCGACATCCACAAATACCTTTCTTGTCGTTCTCACTTCCTCCTAACAGGACAGGGGTCCTATCAAATTCTGATGCTCCCCAGTTGCTGGACCCCCTGCAGCTCCTCTAAGGGAATTTAGGTTCTGGTCTTATTTCATGGTATTTCTGGGAAAACATGTGAAGCCCAGCTTATCTTTCAAACGAGGCTTATTTCACCAAACTTTAAAAGTTTGAATCAGAGCTGCCACCATAATCACTGCTGTGTAACTCAAACCTACAGGTACACTCTGTTACCACCTTCAGAACATGCCTAACGGAAGTGGCCTCCAGGAAGATGCAAAGGCCCAAATTTATTATTTGTGACCATCAGATTGGTGTTTGTGCTAACATTGGCTAACTCCTCAGCCTCAGATAGAGTTTAAAAAAACATGAAGGCGCCTGTGAGTTACCCTCCAGATGTCAGGTGAAGATTATTAACCTGATGGTAATAAATTCTTAAAGAGGCAAATTGCTTGCATATTTCAAATCAGACATAAGCAGTAGTGTATGTGATCAGCAGCCTCTCTAGCTGAGTTCCCATTTCTGAGAAATATTTTCTGTCCCATTGCTTTCCAAAACAACACCAGAGTATGTGCCTTTCAAAGACCATACTGTCAACTTCCAAGCAGATTCACAAAAGAAAAGGGAGAGACACATTTTATATTTAAGTCTTCTTTGGATCTCTCTTTATGCCGTGAAAACATCTTGTTGAAAACTGACATACAAACAAATCTTGCAGAAATGTTTGCAGTTTGTATTTAGCTTACACTCTAGTACTTGGCAGGGCTTCCCAGTTGACTCAATGGTAAAGAATCTGCCTGCCAACATAGGAGACATAGGCGACATGGGTTCAATCCCTGAGTCAGGAAGATCCCCTGCATGAGGAAATGACAACCCTCTCCAGTACTTTTGCTGGAAAATCCCATGGACAGAGGAGCCTGATGGACTACAGTCTGAAGGGTCACAAAGAGCCCAATGTGACTAAGGGACTGAGTGCACACACACACACACACACAGACACAGTACTTGTATTTGTACTTGTAAGTGTATTTTTCTTTCTGTCAACTAGATAAATTTCACTGAAGGAAAAAGTTTTCTCTTCTTTTGAATTTCTCATTAGTATCTGATACAATGCTCTTCTGATATAGTGTTCCTCATCTACTACGTGTACCATTAACTAGTGAACGCTGTTAGTTGGAAGGGGTACATTCGGCAGCTCTTAACAAAGTGAAAAAGAGATGGCTTAAACAACATGGGGATTTACCAGCTCTCATAGAAAGAAGTTGAAAGTCTGGACAGGAATCAGACTGGTTATTGCAGAGACTTGGCCATGACATTAGAACCCAGACTCTTTGCATTTTTGTGCTCCATCATCTTCCACAGGTGGATTTTCTTAACTTGCTGCACTCCACACCCAAAGGCAGGAATTGCCATTTCTCTTTTGCTCTTCTCTTGAGGAGGAAAATATTTCCCAGAATCCTCAGGTCAACTTCCCCTTAGGGCCCTCAGGACTGGGTCACATGACCAGGACTGGGTCACATGACCAGGCCTGGGCAGCCATTTTTAACTCTACAGTGGGAGATCATCACTGTTAACCAGAAAGCAGTAGACAGTTGATATTGGAGAGGTCACCAAGAGTCTGTTACTTTGTGTGCAAAGAATGTCTCTACTGGGAGGTGAGTGACAACAGTGGGGAGAAAATGACCTGTTAAGTTGTGTGGTGGAGGGATAAGTTGGGAATCATGGATACCATGATTTGAAGGAAATTCCCCTAACCCCTCCAGGCTTGAAAACTTGGAAGTAAAGCCACTATGGAAAGCAGTGGAGTCTCAAGTTGACCCTGTAGCAAGTTCTGTTTACTGAAAATTAGCTAAAACAATTGAAAAAGCCTGCAATCACCATGGTCACCCTTGAGATACTGACAGCTATACATACGTGTTCCACTTTCAAGGCTCGACTTCATAAAATCATGAAGTAGTTTGCAGCCAATCTTGCTTGCAAATGAAATGTTTAACAGTAAGTTATTTGAAAAGATACAGAGCAAATGATCATTTGATGTCATACAGAATAGTTTAATTGTGCCACATATATAGAATGGCTAGCGGTCTGATGAAGCCACCAACTGAAAGAATTAGCCTCCCTCTTCAATGGATGCCTATAATAACCTTAAGTATCTGGACCAACTAAGACAGAAGGATCTGGATATTTGAAAGTCTGGAGGAAAGGGTCCTAAATTACCTCTAAGTAACTGAAATCAACAGAATATACAATATATAACATTAACATATAATATACAATGTATATAACATAATATATGTAGCATTTACATATATATTACATTGATTAAAGTAGTAACAATTCAATTTATAACAAATTTCTTTCCTCTTATTTCTCCATTACATCAGTTAAATATATCAGCTTATGCTACTAATCAGTGAAGTTGCTCAGTCATGTCTGACTCTGCGATCCCACAGACTGTAGCCTACCAGGCTCCTCCATCCATAGAATTTTCCAGGCAAGAGTACTGGAGTGGGTTGCCATTTCCTTCTCCAGGGGATCTTCCCGATCCAGGGATCGAACCCAGGTCTCCTGCATTGCAGGCAGACACTTTACCATCTGAGTCACCAGGGAAGCCCTATGCTACTAAGATAAAATACAAAACCTGTTCAATTGTTCTAATAACATAGGTTGATAGGTTTGACATATAGAAATCATGTCAGATGAAATGTATTGCCATAATGTAAAGAGAACAGAAGTATCTGTATGAAGCAAAATGACATTACATTTGCTAGGCTCCTGCAGACAGGAGGCTCATCTCCCTGTATTACCTGGCTTTTCTGGGACATCACCCTCAAAAGCAGAGTTTTCTTAGGTGTTACACACGCACAACAGGCTAAATCCTTAGGAAAACCTTGGTGCCTCTGTGGGGAGCTTCACAAAGCTGTTAAGCATTCATTGCTCTTAAAGTATTTGGAAAAGTCAACATCTGAATTCCAGTCAGCTGGGGCTGCCTTGAGGACCTGAGGAGGCGACGGCTCTCAGGAGGAGCAGATAGATCCTCCTCAGCCCTCCTTCCCACACCACCTTTGCCCAACTTAGTACAGGGGGAGACAGCCTGGCCTCCCACCTTTCCTTCCTTCCTCCTTTCGTTCTGTGAGAAGTACCTACATAGAGGTCCTCAGGTACAGAGAGGGCAGAGTTGAAAGAGAAGGCCTGGCCACTGTCTTCATCTCAAAGAGCTCGGAGAAAACCAAACCACTCACAAGTCAAATGTGGTGGGCAAAGTGAGCTAAGAGTCAGTAGCCGTGGTAAGAGTTTGAAATTCTTGATTCTCCCTGGGTTTTCTCCCATAGCTGATTTCCATCCTACTCTTGACCCAAACTAGAACAATCTCAGCAGGCAAAAGCAGCTGTTTTTGGAGGGTGGAGATCTCCAAAAAACCACCGTGGTTCTCTGAATTTAGAGCTCCCCCAGGCAACAGTGGAGTAAATATTGTCATGGAGAGGCTGTGATTCCCTGAGCACACCCAGGGTAGAATTGCAGGCAGGCCTTAGTCATGCTGCATGACGACGGGGTGAGATAAACACAGAGACTCTGTGTTTAACATTTCCGTCCGTGGGGCCGCTGGGGCCTCTTCTGAGGGCACACAACACACTAGTCCTGCCAGCATCCCTTTTTTCCCATCCCTGCTCTCAGCCAGGAGGAAGGAGCCGGACACTATGTACTTCCCCCCTCACCCCACCAGCCCCAGACGCTAAGGGCTCGGAGCTGTGGGTGGTGAGTTAATGTGCTGTGCCCAAGCCAGGCAGCACTCATGGATTCACTGCAGGGAAGGCTTCAAGGACTCCAGGCCTGAGCACTGCAGGGCCCCATCCTTTTTTTTCTGGAGTAAATATATTTATTGATACCCATTTTACATAGTTCAATAAAATAATCTGTAATAGGAAAGCATTTTTCTTTTGGCAATTACCATGGTGCATGTAAATACTCAGCAGGCAGGATCACCCCCAGGAAGCACTCCAGGTGCTTGCACAGGCCCACACTTGGTTTAATGCCCTGCTGTCACGGTCTTAAAGTTCTCAACAGTTTTTGAACAAGGGGTCTCGCGTTTTCATTTTGCATGGGGCCTCTCAAATTATGCGGCCAGTCCTGTCACATGGTCCTTAAAGGGGCCCTTCCCTCCCACTGGCTCCAGAAGGGGCAGCTCCCCCATTACCAATTTTCATTCTCATGGAACCATTAAATCATCCAAGACACACTCCCAGGCAGACTGGGGGAAGTGAGAAACTGTCCTGACTGTCAGTTACGGGGAGAAAAATGAGATGGATGTGGGCTCTGGGTGGCCAACCCTCACCCTCCCATCAGGCTCTTCCCAACCCAAGAGCTTCCACTTGTCTTCCCTGAGAGGTCCTGCCTCTCAATCAATCAGCATGTACTCACTGCTTACAGCTGCTGAAGGATCTCTGTGTGAGGGGTAAGATGGCATCTTACCATCAAGGGAAATACTATCCACCTCTCTGAACAACAGTTGACAAACTTGTAGGATATGCTGAGTATCAACGACTAGTGGTAATAAGGAGATCAGAGAAGGAAGAGCTCAGCTTGGGCTGGAATCGCCAGAACTTCATGGACAAGGTCTTGCTTTTACCTAATCTCCACCTCTTCCCACAGCCCAACTCCTAATCCTAGCTCACTCTCACAAAAATATACCACTGATAAGTAGATGGGGAGAGGGTCAGGAGACAATCTGAATGTCCTCCATTCTAGAAAATGAAATAACTGCCACCATGGTCCCTGTTGGTGCAGACAGATGAAGGGAAGCTTCTTCTTATAAATAACTCAGTAGCATCTCATTCAGAGGAGAACAGTTCATACTGGTGAAGAGGAAGTGGGAGCCGAGCCCATAAGATGGGTAATGCTTTGAAGCTTCTACTGGACCATGGAGGTCTGCTTCCCAATGATTATTCTGATGCTTGCTTATTCATACCAGCAGCACAAATTTTCTGTGTCATGTGATTTAGGATAGAATTCACTTATTTGGATAATGGTAAAAATCTGATCTGAAACTTTCTGTTTGAATGTGAATCTTTCTTTTTCTTTTAATTAATTATTTTCTAATTAAAAAAAGAAAAAACATTTAGACAGCAGTCTGGAGAAGGCAATGGCACCCCATTCCAGTACTCTTGCCTGGAAAATCCCATGGACGGAGGAGCCTGGTAGGCTGCAGTCCATGGGGTCGATGAGAGTCGAACACGACTGAGGGACTTCACTTTCACTTTTCACTCTCATGCATTGGAGAAGGAAATGGCAACCCATTCCAGTGTTCTTGCCTGGAGAATCCCAGGGACCAGGGAGCCTGGTGGGCTGCCATCTATGGGGTCGCACAGAGTCGGACACAATTGACGGGACTTAGCAGTAGCAGCAGCAGCAGAGAGCAGTCACTGTGTACCAGAGACCGAGAAAGGGGCTTAGTATAGGTGATCATTTGTAGACCTCTCATCTGTATAAATACATACTATTTGTTATAGACTGAATGTGTGTACCCCCTCAAAGTTCACTGAAGCATAATCCCCGATGTGGATAGTGTTAGAAGATGGGATCTTTGGAGGCTGATTAGGTTAAATGAGGGTAGAACCCTCATGAATGGAATTGGTGCCCTTACAAAAGAGACTCCAGAGGCTGAGCACCAAAGAATTGATGCTTTTGAACTGTGGTGCTGGTGAAGACTCTTGAGAGTCCCTCAGACAGCAAGGAGACCAAACCAGTCAATCCTAAGAGAAATCAACCCTGAATATTCTTTGGAAGGAGTGATGCTGAAGCTGAAGCCCCAATACTTTGGCCACCTTATATGAAGAGTTGACTCACTGGAAAAGACCCTGATACGGGGAAAGATTGAGGGCAGGAAGAGAAGCGGGTGACAGAGAATGAAACAGTTGGATGGCATCACCGACTCAGTGCACATGAATTTGAGCAAACTCTGGGAGATGGTGAAGGACAGGGAGGTCTTGCATGCTGCAGCCCATGGGATCACAGAAAGTCAGACATAACTTAGCAACTAAACAAGAGAGCTTTCTTGCCCCATTCTGCCATGTGAGAACACAGCGAGAAAATGGCTATCTGTGAACCAGGAAGCAGGCCCTTGTCAGACACTGAACCTGCTGGCACTTTGATTCTAGATTTCTCAGCCTCCAGAACCTTGAGAAATAAATGTTTGTTGTTCGGGCCACCCAGTCTACAGTATTTTCATTATAGTGGCCAGAGCTGATTAAGACATTCCTATTATCTTTAATTTGCAAATGAAGAAACTGAGGCATGAAGAGGTTAAGTAACTCACCCTCAGTCCCTCAAATACAAGGTTGTATATCCAAGATTTGAGCCCTGGAAGTTTGGCACAAATTATCTACAGCCCTTGCCTCCCCATCTCACACACCTTCTTTTTGCCTGGAGCTGAACATAAAATAAGTAATTGATATTGACAAGTTCACTAGGCAAATGAGAGAGACTTGGAAATTCAGGACCAATCTGTGCCTTAGGTTTTGCACCCCCTCTACAGACTTTTTCTTTTGAGTTGGTTGAGGAAGGGGTTGTCTTCAGGTTCTTGAACCCAACCAGAAAGTTTCTATCTCTTCTAATGTCAGCTCAATTAAATGTGGGATTTGAAGAGTCTACCAAATATGCAGTAACAGCATTTTTGAAGATGGTAGCAAGCATTTGCAAATTTCCATAGACCGTGTTGCCTGTGGTTGAAGATCAGTCATCTACTCATTCCAAGTAAAAATTTCTCGGCTAAGACTTGCCAGCTCAGGACTTTTCCTCCTCCTAGTTGTTATAACCTCTCATTGTCCCAGGGTTTCCTCACCCAGTCCTGTTCTGACCTGATAGGTGAGTAGAAAGGGCGATGAAAGAGTCCGTACAGCTTGCTCCTCTGGACTCCTTGGGTCAATATAGTGATAATAAGGACAGCCATCACCTATCATCATTTATCTCTATATGCAGGGAGTCCTCATTTTGCTTTATAGTGAAGTACTTTAAAATAACCATTTGTGTTGAAACTCTTCAAAGCCATCTTAATAATCACAGGAAAAATGTTAATTGTTCTGTGAACTTTAGAACCTTTGTCAAAACAGAAGAACTCTCTGCTGCTGCTTGGTCACTAAGTCGTGTCCAGCTCTTTGCGACACTCTGGACTGACTAGCCCACCAGGCTCCATGGGATTTTTTAGGCAAAAATACTGGAGTGGGTTGCCATTTCCTCTTCCAGGGGATCTTCCTGACCCAGGCATCAAACCCGAGTCTCCTGTGTCTCCTGCATTGCAGGCAGATTCTTTACCTGCTAAGCCACTGGGGGAGCCCCTAGAACTCTCTTTATAAACATTTACTGAAATGAAATGAGATAGTAAAAAACAATATTTACTTAGTACACTATAACTTAAAACATTAGAAACATTGAGAAATACCGTGTTTTGTCTCTTTTTTAAAAAAATTCTATCAAGGAAAGTTTGAATAGTGCTCGCCTTCTTCTCATTATAGAACATACAGAGCATGCATCTTTTCTACGCCTTGGCAAAGAGTCACGTTCCTTTCTCTTAAGTCTGGATCAGCTTCCAACACATTATTATTTGCACTTTCATTGTTGTGGAGTATCTCTGAGATTTCCTTTCATGTGAAGTTTTTGTTAGTGTTACTTCCTCTGAGACATCTTCACCCTCTTTATCACAACCACTCTCCACATTTATATTACTAAGTTTGCCTTCATTTGCTCCTCCCACGGCATACAAGAGTCTCTCAAAGAGCGGCATCATCAATATTTCCAAGGTCAGCTATTTCTTCTATGACTCCATTTGAGTTTGCGTTTCATGTCCAACATTATCTTTTTTTTTTTTTTGGCTGCATTTTTATTTTTCTTGGGCAGCTCCCCCTTGTGATCATCACATGGGTTTATCACTGGGACACGAGGCAGCATGGCTACATGCTTTGCTGCCTGTGTGCGTGAACTGAGTAACAAATGTTCAGGGACGAGTCACCAACAGATTTTGAGAGAAGTGATGCAGTTGGTCTCCGATCTCGATAAGTCTCTGTCATTTACCTAGAGATCTGTGGATCAAAGAGCTAGCAGAGAAGTTTGTTCTTCATGAAATTACTCACAGCTAAGTGAATGTGATAAATGAAATTGGAACCATGTTGTTGGGACTGGTGTTATTGAACTAAACCACAATAATTGAAACTTATGCAAACTGAGTGCTATCCATCATTTCATTTGGTCTCACAGAAGCTTTATGAAAGATGAGGGTGAGGCTATTCTTGTACCCATTTGTAGATAAGAAGGAATAGGGAGGCCAACTAACTTTCACCCCCTCAGCCCACAGCAAGGTAGTGATGGAGCGGGGATTGGAACCCCCATCCAAGGAGGTTGTGCTCCTCACCACCGCTCCACAGGGCATTGATTTGGAAGGAGGAAGGTAGTTGTGCCTTTAGCGGGAGGGCACCTCATCCTACAAAGAGCTTAAGTAGCCTCATCACACTCTTTGTCCTAGGGTTTTAGGGTGTAATTTGAACTTCCCCAAGCTTTCCAGGTGGCTCAGTGGGTAAAGAATCCATCCGCAATGTGGGAGACACGGGTTTGATCCCTGGGTCAGGAAGATCCCCTGCAGGAGGGCATAGCAACCCACTCCAGTATCCTTGCCTGGAGAATCCCATGGACAGAGAACCTGGCTGGCTACAGTCAATAGTGTTGCAAAGAGTCAGACATGACCGAAGTGACTGAGCACACACACAGTGATTCCAGTGCTGCTTCAGGCACCTGGCTCATCACCCCTGAGGCGGGTAAGACAAGGATTACCAAGTCCATTTGAAATACGAAGAAATGGAGTCCCAGAGACTGGAAAAACCCAGTCCAGGCTGCACAGCAGGATGGCAGAGCACCTCTCATGGTGCTGCACTCTGATGACTACAGTAGAAAGTGAAAAGGGCTGGCCCTCAACCTGGGGTGACTGGAGGCTGAGAGGATGACTCGTTGCCATTCTGCCCCCCTTACTCCTCACCCCTCGCCTGACACGCTCTTAGGGATCCTTCACCCCATCCCACTAGAGGAAAGCCTGTTCTCACTCTCCTGGCCCCACCCAGATAGCAAGGATGTTTCTCATTAATAGGATCAGAAAAGACATCTCTGAGAATGAAAGGAAATGTGGCTTTATTTGCCAAGGTCACTCCCCTCGAAAGCCCTCCAGAAAGCATACAAAATTGTTAAATTATCAAAACATTAATTAGATTGTTAAATAAGACTGACTCTAATCCTCAAAGCATGCAGGGCAGGCCCTTTGATGCATCTGGTGTGATGGCTCTAGGGTCCAGCTGGCACTTCCTTTCCAGAAAGTTGCAACCTTGGAAGGAACAACTGGGAAAAAAAAAAAAATAGGTGACTGTGTATCGACAGCCTGTGCCCTAGCAGAGTCAAACTTGAACAGGCAGGCCACGGATGCCTCTGACCACCACAGCTTCTACAGGATGGAAGCCTCCCACCCAGCTCCTTGCCCCCACACCCGCCTCCCCAGTGTCTGACCTTTCATCCTGGCATTTGGAACACGTGATTACATCCTGTGACCAACTCACAGATTCAGGTGTTTGAGTCTGGTCCCTTGAAATATGTTGTAAGCATCTAGAAGGCAAAGACCAGCTAAGAATTCACCGAGATTTTTTAATGTGGTATTCATCAGGAACCTTGACAAGAAAGATTTTGGTGGAGTGGTGAGGACAGAAGCCTGACTGGATTGAACTGGAGAGAGAATGGGAGCAAGCAGCAGGTACCATCCATTCTTGAGAAAGGTGTTTGCTATGGGAGGCAGAGAAATGATGTAGTAGCTGGATGAGGTTGTAGGGTGAAGAGAGAGTCTTTACAAATACAGGAGATGAAAAGGAATTCCCTAGTGGTCCAGTGGGCTTCCCTGGTGGCTCAGATGGTAAAGAATCTGCCTGCAACGCAGGAGACCTGCATTTGATCCCTGGGATGGGAAGAGCCCTAGAGGAGGACATGGCAACCACTTCAGTATTCTTGCCTGGATAATCCCCATCGACAGAGGAGCCTGGCGGTCTACAGTCCATGGGGTCGCCAAGCGTCGAACATGACTGTGGACTAAGCACACACAGTAGTCCAGTGGTTAGGACTCAGCACTGTCACGACCATGGCCCAGGTTTAATCTCTGGTTGGGGAATTAAGATCTCACAAGCTGTGCAGTGTGACCAAAAAATAATAGTAATAGTAAAATACAGGAGATATAATAACCTGTTAGTATGCTGATATAAAGGATCCAGTAGGAGAAAAAAATAGTGATGATGCAAGAGAAAGGATTATTACAGAAAGCCCTGGCATAGGCAAAAGGGACACATTTGATGTACTAGTGGAGGGGCTGATTTTGGTTAAGAATGGGGACAGTTCACCCAAGTTCAGAGGGAAGGCAAATTAGGGGACACAGATGCAGGCACATGGGTGGACGACACAGCCTGAGCACATGGAGGTCTCGCTGATTGTGTTTTCACAGAAATGGGGATCAAGGCTCTCACTGGGTAGAGACCCCAGGTGGATATCTGAGAAAACTGGAGAGTGACTAAACTAGGAGTCCTGGACAGAGCTCAGGACCCACCTGAAGTTAGCGTTCATGAATGTGAATGTGAACTTGTACAAGTCTCTCTCTAGCCACAGTCACCTGCACAGGTATAAGCATGGACGATGCAGATGTAGAGAGCGGTTGTGTGGCATAGTGGAGGATGGCAGGAACTGGGGGATTCAGTTCAGTTCAGTTCAGTCGCTCAGTCGTGTCCGACTCTTTGCGACCCCATGAATCGCAGCACGCCAGGCCTCCCTGTCCATCACCAACTCCCGGAGTTCACTCAGACTCACGTCCATCGAGTCAGTGATGCCATCCAGCCATCTCATCCTCTGTTGTCCCCTTCTCCTCCTGCCCCCATCCCTCCCAGCATCAGGGTCTTTTCCAATGAGTCAATTCCTCACATAAGGTGGCCAAAGTATTGGAGTTTCAGCTTTAGCATCAGTCCTTCCAATGAAAACCCAGGACTGATTTCGTTTAGGATGGACTGGTTGGATCTCCTTGCAGTCCAAGGGATTCTCAAGAGTCTTCTCTAAAACCACAGTTGAAAAGCATCAATTCTTCAGTGCTCAGCCTTCTTCACAGTCCAACTCTCACATCCATACATGACCACAGGAAAAGCCATAGCCTTGACTAGACGGACCTTTGTTGGCAAAGTAATATCTCTGCTTTTCAATATGCTATCTAGGTTGGTCATAACTTTCCTTCCAAGGAGTAAGTGTCTTTTAATTTCATGG
>NW_011494673.1:617280-621136 GCF_000754665.1 Bison bison bison | reverse complement strand
CTTCGTTTTCTGAATGCTAAGCTTTAAGCCAACTTTTTCACTCTCCTCTTTCACTTTCATCAAGAGGCTCTTTAGTTCTTCTTCACTTTCCGCCATAAAAGTGGTGTCATCTGCATATCTGAGGTTATTGATATTTCTCCTGGCAATCTTGATTCCAGCTTGTGCTTCTTCCAGCCCAGCGTTTCTCATGATGTACTCTGCATATAAGTTAAATAAGCAGGGTGACAATATTAGGTTTGACATAAATATAACACCACGTGTAAAATAGATAGCTTGTGTAAACCTGTGGTATAGCACAGGGAGCTCAGTTCGGTGCTCTATGATGACCTAAATGAGAGCAAGATCCCGACGGAATGGGAGGGAGATCCAAGAGGGAGGGGATGTATGTATATGTATAGTTGATTCACTTCACTGTACAGCAGTATAAAGCAATGATACTCCAATAGAAAAATAAGAATAATGCAAAACATAAGTAAAAGGATTGGGCTTTTGCCGAGAATATGATGAAGGGAGAAAGCTGGCCGGGGAGCTGAGAAAAGAAATAACTGTTAAAATTTTATTTATTTTTAATTGGAGGATAACGGCATTACAAATTGTGTTGGTTTCTGCATGAATCGATCATAGGTAAATGTATCTCCCCTCCCACATGAAATTCCCTCCCACCTCCCATCCCCTTCCATCTCTCTAGTTTGTCACAGAGCACCGGATTTGACCTCCGTGCCTCAGGCAGCAAATTCCCACTGGCTATCTAATTTTACTTATGGTAATGTGTGTTTCTATGCTATTTTCTCAATTCATCCCAGCCTCTCCTTCCCCCACTTTGTCCACAGGTCTGTCCTCTATGTCCCCGTCTTCACTGCTGTCCTGCAAGTAGGTTCATCAGTACCAGAGAGAAGGAATTACAGTCATAGAATGTGGGCTATAGAACATCATAGAGATGGGGAAGGAGGGAAGAGCATGAGGGTGATAGACATCTATTCATTTCAGGAATTGGCTAATTATTGCTAATAATTGCTAATTATTGAAAGAATGTGATTAATTTTATAAAATAAATTGAAAGTCATGAAAATAAATGTCTTCAGATTATTTCAACTTATATGTTATATAAAAGGGAAATGTACTAACCTTTGTGAACTTAAGTAAATCATAACTAAATTTTTAAAAAAAAGAGAGAGAGAGCATGAAAGGAATTGGAAAAGCAGTGAGAGCGGTAAGTTCTAGGTCCTTCTGGAGCTTGGGCCAAGGCGCTCTCATCCCCTTGGCCAAGGACTTTTGGCCAGTACCCAAAATGCACAACTGTGTATGGCAACCCCAGGTCAAAAGATGGTTGGAACCAAGTCCTAGAGGGATATGCTACAAGGCAGCAGGTGATGATCCTAGAAGGGGGATGAAATTGAGATTGGGAGAGGGTGGCAGTCATTAGCAATGGGAGGTTATAAGGTGTGAGTGTCTGTGATAGGGGAGAGGACAAGGCATTGGAGATTTGGAGAAGAGGTTGTCAAGGAGCTGAGATGTCTGGATGTTGGGAGGAGCCCCTTTCATGTATGTTGAAATCACTGAAACTTACAACTGCAGAGTCTGGGAACGAGTGTGGTGAGCTGGGGCTCTATAGATGACTGCAACAAGAGACTCTTGCAGAGTCTGTAGGCTGATGCAGGGCTTCACAGCATTTTCTGATGCATTTTCTTGAAAAGAGAGGAACGGTGATGCCCAAGCAGCACTGAAGATCAGAGAGGACCCACTACTCCAGCTCCGGACTCCACAGCAGGAGGGATGCAGGACAGGAAACAGCCCTCACTGAGGCATGTGGAGGAAGCAGTGTCCTGAATGGAGGGCCAGCTTGTAGTTAGAGCAGAAGCATGGAGAGAGCACCAGAGAGCAGCAGAGGATGGAGGGGATTTTACTCATGATGGACTATGAGACCCAGAGAGCTTGAGGAATTGGGGGAGTGGGAGACAGGCTAAGATCATGGGCTTCGTGGATCTATCTGGAGGGGAGAGTTAGAGAGTAAAGGATAGTCTGGGAGTCCTGGATGCCTTGGGGTGTTTGACATATATAGGAGTGAAGAGCAGAAAGTTTTGCAAGGCAGACTATGGCTCTGAGGCTGTGAGTGCTGGGGTGGGAGTGTCTTGTAAGAGCACATGGAATCTGGGACCCCTCCTTGCTCCTGCTGATGGAGCTGAGGAGGCTAGGGGCAGTATCTGAGTATGTTATCAGGAAAAGCTACCTTCTGACTAATCCAGTTTTGGTGTTCCTTCAACTTCATGCATCTCTATCCAATGACAAGTGTTATTTACTCTCTCAGACTGACCATAATAAGTCAGTGATACCCCCAGAAGGCCAGGCCTCGGGGGGACCAGACTTCTGGGATCCATATTCACTCAGCTGCTCTCAACTCATAATTCCAACTGGAATGTCCACCCCGATAGGCCCTCCAAGGCGCTCATCGTCACGCCCTTCTAATGTACTGGCCCAGGGCTGTTCTGTAAACTGTTGAAGCCATCTTCAGCTCACTCTAAACCGGAAGAACTAGATGTATATCAGGAGAAACCAAAACACTGTTTGATTAATCACCACCCAGCAAGCCAGAGAGTGATGGCTGGGCACAAAGTGTGGTCGTTATCTAAATTGAGTGCCGGCCTGTCCATGGAATACCGAACAAATGGACTCCCCTCTATTTATAAACAACCCTGAGGGATGAGCAGCTTGGTTTACGTTGAGAAGGGGCCATCATTCATTTTTACCCATCATACCTGCTTTTAGTGATATTACACACACCCTGCTTGGGCTAGAATCTCAACAATCCAAGAGGTTTATGTGCTTTTAACACCAATTTTGAGGGTCTCTGTGTACATTTCATCATATGGGGGTAACAGTGGGCCTGAAACGCAGTGTGCGAGCTGATTTCTTCCTCAGGGTTTCACGCAGGGATGATGAAGATGAAATGGGTAGACTACTGTTTGCCCCAAGGCTGTGAACAGCAGGTGGTTACAAGAGGTGAGACGACGTGAGCCACTAGACAGGAAAGGTGGTGGAGTCAAAGCAGGTACTGGAGATTGTCTGTGAAGTGCGGGTAAGCCCAGCGTAGCCCAGGCCCAACAAGGGCATTTGGCATTCAGCACTTGCTAAATGGATAGAAGGAAAAGGAAGGGAGGGCTGGCTCGAGCAGAATCCCTCCACTTTGGAATGCAAATTAATTTAACATTAGAATAACATTTTCATTTTCTCCAGCTATCCTCAGATATTAATGCTTATGTTTAAAACAGTCCTGAGAAGAGTACAAGGAATCATCTTTGAGGTGAGGAATCTGAAGTGCAGGGGAGTGGGGTAGCTTGCAAAAAAAAACCCCCATGTTTACTGTAAGATCAGAGCAAAGTTCCAGCTGTCAGAATTGCGGCATAGAAATCATTCTACTCAGTCCTTAGCGCATCCCTGTTGTATTGAGATGCGGGTTCAGTCTCTGGGTCAGGAAGATCCCCTGGAGAAGGAAATGGCAACCCACTCCAGTATTCTTGTCTGGGAAATCCCATGGACAGAGAAGCCTGGTGGGCTACAGTCTGTGGGGTTTCAAGAGTTGGACACAACTTGGCAACTGCACAGCAACAAAGTATATTGGTATGTTGGGGTCTGTCAAGAGTATGGAAATCTTTTTAGCCATCATGGTCAACAAAAGACTCCGAAATGCAGTACTTGGATGCAATCTCAAAAACGACAGAATGATCTCTGTTCGTTTCCAAGGCAAACCATTCAATATCACAGTGATCCAAGTCTATGCCCCAACCAGTAATGCTGAAGAAGCTGAAGTTGAACGGTTCTATGAAGACCTACAAGACCTTTTAGAACTAACCCCCAAAAA
>NW_011494673.1:616967-617180 GCF_000754665.1 Bison bison bison | reverse complement strand
CTATACAGTCAACAAAAACAAGACCAGGAGCTGACTGTGGCTCAGATCATGAACTCCTTATTACCAAATTCAGACTTAAATTGAAGAAAAAAGGGAAAACCACTAGACCATTCAGGTATGACCTAAATCAAATCCCTTATGATGATACAGTGGAAGTGAGAAATAGATTTAAGGGACTAGATCTGATAGACAGAGTGCCTGATGAACTATGGA
>NW_011494673.1:615001-615653 GCF_000754665.1 Bison bison bison | reverse complement strand
AAGGGGACGACAGAGGATGAGATGGCTGGATGGCATCACTGACTTGATGGATGTGAGTCTGAGTGAACTCCGGGAGTTTGTGATGGACAGGGAGGCCTGGCGTGCTGCAGTTCATGGGGTCGCAAAGAGTCGAACATGACTGAGTGACTGAACTGAACTGAACTGAACCCAAATATTGGGTTGACCAAAAATTTGTCTGGGTTTTTCCAACAGATGTTATTATGGAAAAATCCAACAAATTTTTGACCAACCCTGTATTATCAACACATATCCAATATATAATCAATATGCAAAATTATTTATGAAATGTTTTAAATTCTTTTGTTTTGCATTAAAGCTTTGAGATCCTCATGTATAGTTTACTTTTAATTTTTTAGCAGCTTCATTGAGGTATAATTGATATAAAAATATTTAATGTACACAATGAGATGACTTTCAGTTAAGTTCAGTCACTCAGTTGTGTCCAACTCTTTGCAACCCCATGAATCGCAGCACGCCAGGCCTCCCTGTCAATCACCAACTCCCAGAGTTTACCCAAACTCATGTCCATCGAGTCAGTGATGCCATCCAGCCATCTCATCCTCTGTTGTCCCCTTCTCCTCCTGCCCCCATCCCTCCCAGCATCAGGGTCTTTTCCAATGAGTCAATTCCT
>NW_011494673.1:598514-614901 GCF_000754665.1 Bison bison bison | reverse complement strand
CACAGTTGAAAAGCATCAATTCTTCAGTGCTCAGCCTTCTTCACAGTCCAACTCTCACATCCATACATGACCACTGGAAAAACCATAGCCTTGACTAGACGGACCTTTGTTGGCAAAGTAATGTCTCTGCTTTTGAATATGCTATCTAGGTTGGTCATAACTTTGCTTCCAAGGAGTAAGCGTCTTTTAATTTCATGGCTGCAGTCACCATCTGCAGTGATTTTGGAGCCCAAAAATATGAAGTCTGACACTGTTTCCACTATTTCCCCATGTATTTCTCATAAAGTGATGGGACCAGATGCCATGATCTTCGTTTTCTGAATGCTAAGCTTTAAGCCAACTTTTTCACTCTCCTCTTTCACTTTCATCAAGAGGCTTTTTAGTTCCTCTTCACTTTCTGCCATAAGGATGGTGTCATCTGCATATCTGAGGTTATTGATATTTCTCCCGGCAATCTTGATTCCAGCTTGTGCTTCTTCCAGCCCAGCATTTCTCGTGATGTACTCTGCATATAAGTTAAATAAGCAGGGTGACAATATACAGCCTTGATGTACTCCTTTTCCTATTTGGAACCAGTCTGTTGTTCCATGTCCAGTTCTAAATGCTGCTTCCTGACCTGCATATAGGTTTCTCAAGAAGCAAGTCAGGTGGTTTGGTATTCCCATCTCTTTCAGAATTTTCCACAGTTGATTGTGATCCACACAGTCAAAGGCTTTGGCATAGTCAATAAAGCATTTTATTGCTTTATATCCTGTTCAGTGTGATTGCTTACTGAGAGGACAAGGCCTCAGTCTACCCATTAGACATAAAGCATGTGTATGTATTTCTTAAACAAGAAATACATGTTTTTCTGGAACTCTCTTTCTTTTTGATGATCCAGTGGATGTTGGCAATTTGATCTCTGGTTCCTCTGCCTTTTCTAAAACCAGCTTGAGCATCTGGAAGTTCACAGTTCACGTATTGCTGAAGCCTGGCTTGGAAAATTTTGAGCGTTACTTTACTGGTGTGTGAGATGAGTGCAGTTGTGTGGTAGTTTGAGCATTTTTTGGTATTGCCTTTCTTTGGGATTGGAATGAAAACTGACCTTTTCCAGTCTGGGCATACCCATATACTTGTGAAACCCTTACTACCCATGTATGCTTAATTCTCTATTCCTAGTCTAAATTTTTATTAGGAAAACTAAATCAGTATTTAGATTCCATTAAATATCCAATTGAAAAAGTAGATTCACATATACAGGTTGTTACAGACTTAAAAGTTTTCTAATAGCTTAACTGTTCATTTTCAAATTTCAATTTCAGTGAACTAAATGTAAATATATTTAAAACTCTGTTCTTCAGTCATGCTGGGCACATTTCAAGTGCTTGACAGCCTCACATGGCTCCTGGCTACCATGTTAGATAGCTCAACCATAGAGTAATAATGATAGCCACAGTGGCAGAATCTTGGCCTTCTGTAGTTTCTGACTGGGAAGTGCGTCAGGCTTTCTCTTTTCCATCAGGTACCTTTTGGCACCTTCTTTCCATTTGTTATCCTGTTCAGTGTGATTGCTTACTGAGAGGACAAGGCCTCAGTCTACCCATTAAGGCACTGGATAAGTTCAGTAAGTGGGTATGGGTTTGTCATGCTACATTCCTATCTTCTCTGACAAAGAAGTTGACATTTGTCATGGCACAAAAATGTCTTCTCAGACCCATAGAAGGATAATAATCCTTCCACGTGAATATCAATATGTACACAAACCACATAAGCCCACTACACCAAAACACACACCACAATCCTCCACCAGCAGCCACCACATAACACACACACATACACATACACATGCACCCTACACATCACATACGATCCACACACCCACCACACATACACACGTGTCACACAGACACACACCCCCACCACCGCCACAAACAGACAGTGTTGTTCTTCGAAGGCCTGTGACATTACTGAGGAGCAGGAGCTCTTCCTTCTACATTGTTGACCTTCAGAAATTAAGTTTTGAATGATAGGGCTTGAGCTCTGAACAAGGAGTTACGAGACCTGTGATCTATTTCTGGTTTTGCTGCCACTGACCCATGTGTAACCTAGACCAAGCCAATTAGCTCCAGTCTCCTATAAAATGAGAGGCTAGGTCCGTCCCAGCTCTGATATTCTAGGCCGGGGGTTGGCTAACCACTGTTTGTGGGTCAGATCTGCTCACACCCATTCATTTACATATTGTCTGTGGTCTCTTTCACCTACAGTCACAGAGCGGAGGACTTTAACAGACCCACAAAACTGAAAATATTTATTCTCTGGCCATTTTTAGATTTTGTTGATCCTGTTCTCATCTATAGTTACAACTCATTTTAATCCTCTCTACACATTAATTTTGTTCCTTATTAACGTAACAAATATTGACTCAACAGCTAATGGTCACCATTATCAGGCAAAGTGTTATGAAAATCACTGAAATACAATGGTGACCAAAACAAACACAGTCATTACCCTCAGGAATTTTAACATGCTTGCTCAAAGTCCCCATGTGATGGGGACTGCTCTTGTCCCCCAGTGGCCATTTAGGTGTCATTTATGTGTCAACTTGGCTGAACCACAGTGCTCAGATATTTGATCAAATAATATTCTGTTTGTTTCTATAAGGATGGTTTTGAATGAGATTAGCATTTAAATCAGTGAACTCTGAATAAAGCAGTTTGCCCTCCATAACGTTGGTGAGCTCATCTCATCAGTTGAAGGCCTGAATAGGCAGAAAGACTGGCAGCAAGAAAGACTTCTCCAGCCTGCTGGCCTTCAAACTGGAACTCCAGCCCCAGCTCCTCTGGCTCTCCAGCCTACCCACCCTGAGGATTCTGGACCTGCCATCTTCCATACTTACATGAGTCAATTCCTTATAACAAATCTCTTTTACATATAAATGCATCCTATGGATTTTGTTTCTCTGGAGAACCCTGACTAATACACATAGGAGTAGAAATTTGAGCTGGCAAATGGCCATCTGGAATAAAGAACACATTTCCCAGCCTCTCCTATAGGTCACTGTGGCCATGTGACCAATGGGATGTAAACAGAAGTTTGTGTGGCAGATTCTTAAGGACCTTCCTTAAAAGATAGCTGGTGTGTGCCCTTTCCCACTTCTTCCCGTCTTCCTCCTTCCTGCTGCTTGAACCAAAGACATAGCCGGGTGTGCTCCATCCTCAACCATAGCAGGAGGACAAACCTGTGAATTAGAAATTCCCAAAATGGAAAGAACCCAAAATGAATCTGGGTTCCTGGGGGTTTTGTGAAGCAAAGTCACTTGGTTGTCCTGAACTTTTACTTGAGAAATGAGCTTCTTTGTGTAATCCACTGCCATTTTGTATGTTAAAATAGCCAAACCTAATCCTAAATGACATACCCACCCTTTTGTGTGTCCTTCTGCTATGCCTGAGTACAACATCTGCTGTAATTGAGGGGACCTGCCACTCACGGGATCCAGAGTTGCTGAATGCATGTGTACAGGTCGTGGCTACACTTATGTATCCCAAAGTAAAGGTTGGAACAATGAAGGGTTGTCCTCCTGGGAAGTTAAGTTTAAAAAGAAATCGAGATTGAAACCTAAATATTACTATTTCTCCTCTCTCCCTTGGATAAAAAGCAAATTTTTAAAAATTAAGTCAGTTGAATAGTTTTTCTTTGTTTTTAATGGAATGTATTCTTTTTTCCCCAATATGAAACTAAATCATTTCTATTCTTCGCCAAGTTATTTGGATATTATTGGACTTAAATACATCTATGTGTCTTGGACTATATCACAGTCACATGGTATTCATAGCCAGGTTTTCTCTTCCTATAATTATTTTTACCTGTAAAAAAATGTTAGTCAAACTAGTAAAAACTAAGTGTGTGCGTGTGTGTGATCCCTGCCACAGCCTTCTCCATCAGCAATGATCAGAATACAATCATTAGAGACAGCAATTGTCATCTACTTTGTTCAAATCTTCCCTGGTGGCTCAGACGGAAAGCGTCTGCTTGCAATGCAGGAGACCGGGGTTCGATCCCTGGGTTGGGAAAATCCCCTGGAGAAGGAAATGGCAACCCACTCCAGTACTCTTGCCTGGAAAATCCCATGGACAGAGGAGCCTGGTAGGTTACGGTCCATGGGGTCACAAAGAGTCGGACATGACTGAGTGATTTCACTTCACTTGTTCACAGTCTCCTCTCCTAAGTGGCACATTGCCCACCCCTCAGCTGACTGCACTCTGAGTGGGTGCCCAACACAAGGGCAGCCAAGTTGCAGGCTAACAACAGCACTAAGCCCTGCCCCCTAGAAATGATCAAGACCAGTTGGGCCAGTCATATTTCTAAGACACAGAGAGCCAGCCAGCCAGCTTTGGAAACAGAGGCCAAAATTTGTATAAAATTTGCCACAAGTTAAGTGAACCAGCAGTCATAACGGGATGCCCATAGGCAAGATGAAGTAACAAACTGTGAGAGAGGGGAGAGGAGAATGGGACAGACAGAACAACAAATGCTGGCAGAGAGGGCGGGGCTCCAGGGCTGCCTCAGTTCCTCCTAGTTTTCCAGTTCCGGATCCATTTCTAGCTCCAGGGCACAAGCTCCTGCCGCAAACCTTCTACAACTGCTGGATCCTTGGGTGTGTCTCTCTTTGATGGTCTATCCTTTGCCCCTTGGCACCTTGGAGCCCAGCCCTGATCAGGGTCCAGATAATCTGTGAATGTGTCACAGTCAGACTGACAAATACAGATTCTTCACCGGAGGAGTTTTCACTCAAGTAGTTCTAAAAATGTCAAAAAGAAGAAAGGCAACTTTCTGGAAGGGCTGATGTAAAATTTGAAGGCACAAAATCTGCCATCTTGTGACTTGTAGAGGGCTCACTTGGAGGCCATTGTTGTGTTCTGGGCTTCATAGGAGTTAGAGGTTATCCCTGATGGGAGCCCCAGGAAACAGTTGAAGACAGGAAGGAATTACTTTTCACTGAAGCTAATCTGAAAAGGGGAATCATTCTTTGAACACCCCACTTCTGCCACCTCCCTTTGGCTGAATAAGAACAAACCTTGTTGGTTTAGGCAGAGCTAAACAAGGCAATGCCTCTTCAGGCCCTGCTACAACAATCCCCCTGCTGCCCCAAGGACATCTCAGGTTTGAAAGACCCATAAATGCAGGTCTGTGTGTAGAAGCTACTTTGGGGTCTGTCACTGAAACCCAGCCTCCAGCCCAGCCTTGACGCAGGAGCTCATTCTGCCCGGACTGGGAGACTGAGAAAATGGTCTGTGAATTTCTCTTCCACTCTGTCAAAATAAGAACAGAAAAAATACACCTCTGCAAAAGTGTTTTCTTTCAGCTTTTATTTGCACACATTCTGTATAATTATGGTCAGCAAGAGGGCATTTTCCATAGCCACTCTGGCAGTATTTTCCACACAAAGGTTTATGCTGGCGGGCAGCCTGCCCTTGAGCTATTTACTTGTGCGGTGGATAGAAAACCATCAGACCTACGGCCAGTTAGACCCCAGCAAAATGTTTTCATTTGGATGTCTCCTGCAACAGGGCATGAATTTCCCCCCGCCCCTTGTCCCTCTTCTCTAGGTAAAGTGATTCAATATGGTGCAAACACCTTTACACAATCAACTCTATGGTATACCTCCCACTTAACTATGAACGTTCACATTTCTAAATGCTTCTCCCTAGCTTTCAGTATCTTAGAAATTGCTAGTCCAGCTTTATTCCTCATGACGCCATCTCATTCCTTCACTATCCAGTTAAGCCTTTTGCTTCACTGGCCCCTCCCACCCCGAGCCCATTTTCTCCTTCGGGCCATTTCATGCTGTGCTCACCATTCCAATTCTGAATGCCTGCCTCCTTCCTCAGCACCTTTGAGTCCTGCCCACCTCTAAACATTCAGTTCTGGTCTCCTTAGCGAAGCCCTCACTGACCGCTGATGTCGCCCTAATTCCTCCTTCCCTCTATGTATGAGATGATCACTACAGGCCCATTTTTTGCTATTAATGAGTCAATAGACAAGCTGACCAAAATGTTGACATTGGTTTGTTGCATAGAGCCATAGCATAAATCAAATAATTCATTTAACAAATACTTACCGAGCACCTATCTTTTTTTCAATGGTGTAGGGAAAATTTCATGTCAGAAAAAAGTATGGGATTCAGTAATAAGACCTGTTTCTATCCTTAAGGAATTTGCAGAGACTTTTGAGAAAAAAAGATACATACATGAAAGGACAATTCCAGATAAAGATAAAGTGAAGTCGCTGAGTCGTGTCCAACTCTTTGCGACCCCATGGGCAGAGGAGCCTGCACCAGGCTCCTCCATCCATGGGATTTTCTAGGCAAGAGTACTGGAGTGGGTTGGCATTTCCTTCTCCAGGGAATCTTCCCAATCCAGGGATCGAACCCAGGTCTCCCGGATTGTAGACAGACTCAGTGAGTGTTCAATAACTGTTTCTAGAATGGATGGATGGATGCCTTTTGGACCATCCATCTATTGTATCATTCATAGTAATATCCATCCATCCATGTACCCTGTGAACTGTAGAAAGCTGATTCTGCTCTTAGCTAGAACTGCCTCCCAACCCCTAGTCCCTCTGGGAGGCAGTTCTAGCTAAGAGCAGAATCAGCTTTCTACAGTTCACAGGGTACATGGATGGATGGATATTACTATGAATGATACAATAGATGGATGGTCCAAAAGGCATCCATCCATCCATTCTAGAAACAGTTATTGAACACTCACTAAGTGCCAGTCATAAAGGATACTTAGCTGAATAAAGTAGCCTTCAGTGAGATCGTAGTCTAATCTAGTGGCATGGCAATGCAGTCATAAGTCAACCAACACTGATTCTAAAATTTTTTTAGAATCCTTTTTTTTAAAGCACCTATAATATATTATGCATTCTTCAAACATTGGTATTGTAGTCCCCACTCTGAGTGTTGAAGCAAACTCATGGGGAAAATGTTGAGTTTTTTTAGATTTTGAAGGAAACATAATGATATTCGATATCTGTTAGACACTGAGCAAACTACTAGCTTGAGGTAGTTCACAGTTTTCACGTGAGATCACACTGCATTCCTTTCGAGGACGTCATATCTTGTGGAGCTGGGTCTTTGGTGGCAGCTGCAATAAATAAACCAGAACCATATGAAAATCAGCGTGGAACAAGGGATGAGAGCCACAGGGTCCCATCAGACTGCAAGGTCTGAGAAGTTGTATAGTGCCCAAGAGGTGCATGCATCTCATTAGTAAGTAATTGTTAAGAATGAAATAAAACTAATAATTTAAAATATATATATGTTTACTATTTTGTCAGGACATAGATATTTATGTTGTTTGGTCCTAATTTTTTAAAACAATCTTATTGAAATATAGTTGATTTACAATGTTGTGTTAGTTTCAGTTGTACAGCAAAGTGATTCATATACACGTGTATGTGTGCTAAGTCGCTTCAGTCGTGTCCAGCTCTTTGCGACCCCACAGACTATAGCCCTTCAGGCTCCTCTGTCCATGGGATTCTCCAGGCAAGAATACTGGAGTCGGTTGCCATGCCTTCGTCCAGGGGTCTTTCTGACCCAGGGATTGAACCCACATCTCATAAGTCTCCTGCATTGGCAGGCTGAATCTTTACCACTAGCACCACCTGGGAAGCCCTCAGATATACATATATATATATATGTATGTATAATGTATATATATATATATATGTATAATGTGTGTATATATGTATAATGTATATATATATATTCTTTTTTTGCATTATGTTCCATTAAAAGTTATTACAAGATATTGAGTGTAGTTTCCTGTACTATAGAGTAGATCCTTGTTGGTTATCTATTTTATACATAGTTGTGTGTGTATTTTAATTCTAAACTCCTGATTTATCCCTCTCTTCAATTTATCCCTCTCCTCCCTTGGTAACCATATGTTTGTTTTCTATGTCTGTGAGTTTTTATTTCTGTTTTATAAATAAGTTCATTTATATCATTTTAAGATTCTACTTATAAGTGATATCATATGATATTTGTCTTTGTCTGGCTCACTTAGTACCATAACTTCTAGGTCCATTCATGTTGCTGCAAATAGCATTACTTCATTCTTTTTATGGCTGAGTAATATTCATATATGTAAATATATATACACACACACACACACATATATATACACCCCACAACTTCTTTATTCATTCATCTGTCAATGGACACTTAAGTTGCTTCCATGTCTTGGCTACTGTAAATAGTGCTGCTATGAACATTGGGGTGCGTGTATCTTTTCTAATTATATTTTTCTCCAGATACATTGCCCAGGAGTGGGATTGTAGGATCATATGGTAGCTCTATTTTGAGTTTTTTAAGGAACCTCCACTCTTCTCCATAATGGCTGCACAAACCTATATTTCCACCAATGTAGGAGGGTTCCTATTTGGTCTCTGACATTTAGTAAATGGGACTCTGAGGTGTTTCTTACGGACTAGCTGCTGCTGCTGCTGCTGCTAAGTAGCTTCAGTCATGTCCGACTCTGTGTGACCCCATAGATGGCAGCCCACCAGGCTCCCCCTGGGATTCTCCAGGCAAGAACACTGGAGTGGGTTGCCATCGCCTTCTCCCTTATGGCCTAGAGACACAGTGAAAAAAATGACTGATATACTGAGGACATCATAACTGAGAAACCTTGAGAGCCTCTCTTTTATTGCCAGTCTTCCCAGGTTACTATTAATAAGTTGCCAAAGATCACACCAGTAGTTAAGTTCCAGAGTCAGGACTTGAACTCATGTCTCTTCTAATGGTCTCTAAAACTGCATCACCTTTGTTTATAATAATGATGGGAGTTCAGTGAGCTCACCTGGAGATGGATAGACAGGGTGGTTGCTGCAGCAGAAGTTAGAGAAGTGAGGTGGGACCCACAGATCATGGAACTGAGACCTTGAGGGACGAACTTGGCAGTCGATTTGCTCTGTCAACCTTTTTGTGCTGAGTTTCCATGGGACCCTGGTCTGGCGGGAGGAAGAAGAAACAACCTTCAGAAGCATGCGGCAACAGACAACAACCCTGTGATTTTCTCAGCGCTGCTCGCAAAACGGGGAGGGGTTGGGGATGTGGAGACTATAATGAGGTGTGAGAAAGGGTGACTGAGTCTGCACACGTTTTGGGGGTCATACAGCTTTTCTTGCAGCCTGCTGATTTTTGAAAACTCACAGTCATCTCCCCAAATGACCAGGCTTCTCTCATTTCAGGTGGGCAGAGTCCTGCCAAGACTGTGGGGAGATGTGGAGGCAAGTTCTCCTGAGAGAGAAACTCTGGAATTGGGAAAACTTTAGGTCAACATCATTTGAACCTTGACCTCCAGAAATTCCTCTGCCTTGAGGGAAGACTCGTCTCTCCTCCATTCCCCCTAACCCAGGGCCTCCAAATTGGGCTGGGAACAGATTCAGGGCAGGACCCCAGGGAAGCAGGATGGCCTTGCGAGTACGGAGAGTGTGAGAGGTTTCTCTGCAAAGATCTTCAAAGGTAAAGCCCAAGGCACTGAGCATCCCAGGGGGGCGTGCCCCAGAGAGGAGTGTGTAGGGAGAGCCTGCGTTCAGGGCCCAACAGAGACCCCCTACTGTGGCAGCGGGCCTGCTTGTAGGAGCCCCGAGAAGGCTAATTCAATTATCCTTATCAGAATGCCTCTGAACTTAACAAAGCAGATAATCAGTTCCAGAGACAGATACTGTGTGGGGGGCCAAAATGATTTTGCTTCCCAAAATTGGAGGCTGAAATTGGAGATGTTTGGGTAATGGAAAACATAATCCCTCCCTGGGCCCAACCCCCATCTCAGTACCCACACCTGAGACACCCCTACCATTGGAGCCAAGAGGACTGGGATTCTCCTTAAGACACCTGACTATGAACTTGACCTCTTTCTCCCACCCTGTTTGAGTCACAGCTAGAAAGAAGCTGTGTAGAGGCTGGAGGCAGGAGGGAAAAGGGATTAACATTTATTGAGAACCCCTCGCCATACGAGTCAGATTCATCACACACACTATCTAATTTAAACCACCCAACATGCCTTTTGAAGGAAAATGTTACTGTCACCACATTACAGAAGGCAATGGAGATTTGGAAACGTTAAATCACTGCCTGAGGACCCATCATTATAAACAGCACAGGTTAGAGTCAAACACAATTATCAGAATTTACAACTCACTTTCCAACTGATTAACTGACTAACATGGCCTCTCTGCTCAACATCAGAAAGAAAATAGAAATGCACTTATTCAAACATCCATAGTGACCCTCCAAGGTACAGTTTTCTCTTGTAAAGGAAATAGACTCAGATGGGCTAAGTAACACTCCCGAGGTCACACAGCTGGTGAGTATGTCAGCAAAGATTTAGGTGAGATTGGAGTCAAAGCCAGGGATCTCAGTACTGTCTCACAGCTGCCATCCAAATTGTTTTCTAGAAATTTCCTATAGTTCTTTTTTTTTTAATATAAATTTATGTATTTTAATTGGAGGCTAATTACTTTACAATATTATAGTGGTTTTGCCATACATTGACATGAATCCGTCACAGGTGTACATGTTTTCCCCATCCTGAACCCGCCTCCCACCTCCCTCCCCATCCCATCCCTCTGAATCATCCCAGTGCACCAGCTCCGAGCACCTTGTCTCATGCATCGAGCCTGGACTGGCGATTCATTTCACATATGATATTATACATGTTTCAATGCCATTCTCCCAAATCATCCCTCCCTCGCCCCCTCCCACAGAATCCAAAAGACTGTTCTATATATCTGTGTCTTTTGCTGTCTCACATATAGGATTATCATTACCATCTTTCTAAATTCCATATATATGTGTTAGTATACTCTACTGGTGTTTTTTTCTTCTGGCTTACTTCACTCTGTGTAATAGGCTCCAGTTTCATCCACCTCATTAGAACTGACTCAAATGTATTCTTAATGGCTGAGTAATACTCCATTGTGTATATGTACCACAGCTTTCTTATCCATTCATCTGCTGATGGACATCTAGGTTGCTTCCATGTGCTGGCTATTACAAACAGTGCTGCGATGAACATTGGGGTACACGTTTCTCTTTCAATTCTGGTTTCCTCAGTGTGTATGCCCAGCAGTGAGATTGCTGGGTTATATGGCAGTTCTGTTTCCAGTTTTTTAAGGAATCTCCGCATTGTTCTCCATAGTGGCTGTACTAGTTTGCATTCCCACCAACAGTGTAAGAGGGTTCCCTTTTCTCCACACCCTCTCCAGCATTTACTGCTTGAAGACTTTTGGATAGTGAAATGGTACCTCATTTGTGGCTTTGATTTGCATTTCTCTGATAATGAGTGATGTTGAGCATCTTTTCATGTGTTTGTTAGCCATGTGTATGTCTTCTTTGGGGAAATGTCTGTTTAGTCCTTTGGCCCATATTTTGATTGAGTCATTTATTTTTCTGGAATTGAGCTGCAGGAGTTGCTTGTATATTTTTGAGATTGTTTGTCAGTTGCTTCGTTTGCTATTATTTTCTCTCGTTCTGAAGGCTGTCTTTTCACCTTGCTTATAGTTTCCTTTATTGTGCAAAAGCTTTTAAGTTTAATTAGGTCCTATTTGTTTATTTTTGCTTTTATTTCCAATATTCTGGGAGGTGGGTCATAGAGGATCCTGCTGTGATTTATGTCAGAGAGTGTTTTGCCTATGTTTTCCTCTAGGAGTTTTATAGTTTCTGGTCTTATGTTTAGATCTTTAATCCATTTTGAGTTTATTTTTGTGTATGGGGTTAAAAAGTGTTCTAGTTTCATTCCTTTACAAGTGGTTGACCAGTTTTCCCAGCACCACTTGTTAAAGAGATTGTCTTTTCTCCATTGTATATTCTTGCCTCCTTTGTCAAAGATAAGGTGTCCATAGGTGCATGGATTTATCTCTGGGCTTTCTATTTTGTTCCATTGGTCTATATTTCTGTCTTTGTGCCAGTACCATACTGTCTTGATGACTGTGGCTTTGTAGTAGAGCCTGAAGTCAGGCAGATTGATTCCTCCAGTTCCATTCTTCTTTCTCAAGATTGCTTTGGCTATTCGAGGCTTTTTGTATTTCCATACAAATTGTGAAATTGTTTGTTCTAGTTCTGTGAAAAATACCACTGGTAGCTTGATAGGGATTGCTTTGGGTAGTATACTCATTTTCACTATATTGATTCTTCCAGTCCATGAACATGGTATATTTCTCCATCTATTTGTCTCCTCTTTGATTTCTTTCATCAGTGTTTTATAGTTTTCTATATATAGGTCTTTGTCTCTTTAAGTAGATATATTCCTAAATATTTTATTCTTTTTGTTGCAATGGTGAATGGAATTGTTTCCTTAATTTCTCTTTCTTTTTTCTCATTGTTAGTATATAGGAATGCAAAGGATTTCTGTGTGTTAATTTTATATCCTGCAACTTTATTGTATTCATTGATTAGCTCTAGTAATTCTCTGGTGGAGTCTTTAGGGTTTTCTATGTAGAGGATCATGTCATCTGCAAACAGTGAGAATTTTACTTCTTCTTTTTCAATCTGGATTCCTTTTATTTCTTTTTCTGCTCTGATTGCTGTGGCCAAAACTTCCAAAACTATATTGAATAGTAGTGGTGAGAGTGGGCACCCTTGTCTTGTTTCTGACATTAGGGGAAATGCTTTCAATTTTTCACCATTGAGGATAATGTTTGCTGTGGGTTTGTCATATATAACTTTTATTATGTTGAGTTATGTTCCTTCTATTCCTGCTTTCTGGAGGGCTTTTATCATAAATGCATGTTGAATTTTGTCAAAGGCTTTCTCTGCATCTATTGAGATAATCATATGGTTTTTATCTTTAATTTGTTAATGTGGTATATTACATTGATTGATTTGTGGATATTGAAGAATCCTTGCATCCCTGGGGTAAAGCCCACTTGGTCATGATGTATGATCTTTTTAATATGTTGTTGGATCCTGTTTGCTAGAATTTTGTTAAGGATTTTTGCATCTATGTTCATCAGTGATATTGGCCTGTAGTTTTCTTTTTTGTAGCATCTTTGTCAGGTTTTGGTATTAGGGTGATGGTGGCCTCATAGAATGAGTTTGGAAGTTAGACACTTGCTATAGTTCTAAGTGAAGGGAACATATCTTTTCATTTTTCCCTACTGCGTATATGCTAAGTCACTTCAGTGTGTCCGACTCTTGCTACACCATGGACTGTAGCCTGCCAGGCACCTCTGTCCATGGGATTCCTCAGGCAAGAATACTGCAGTGGGTTGCCAGTTCCTTCTCCATTTCCCTGCTGGGCCTGAGACAGAACCAGCACAAGTTGTTTCTGGGTTCTGTGTAGCCAGGGTGACTGTTGAATGTTCAGAGGTTTGCCATCATCAAAGAAGAGCTCTCACATCCTGTTTACCTTAGAATTGTGGGACATACAATGTCAGCACTGAAAAGAGCTTCTATCAGTGGATGGCACTGGTATTCCTTTAAACTTACAAATTTTATTAGGTAACATTTGACATGGACAGAATAATATCTACAGAAATTGCAAACCATAGTGTAAGGTCAGGGTGTTCAAAATGGCTGTTCTCTTGCTCTCTCTGTTCATTCCCTGCTTGACCAGTCCCTGATTC
The DNA here is from genome assembly GCF_000754665.1 of Bison bison bison. Classification (NCBI taxonomy): domain Eukaryota; kingdom Metazoa; phylum Chordata; class Mammalia; order Artiodactyla; family Bovidae; genus Bison; species Bison bison. Next base: position 601,287 of record NW_011494673.1, on the reverse strand, counting down.
ACCCACACACTATTCACATGACCATCCAATCCTTTTAATTATGGGACTTGATCAGTAACTGCCTGCGTACTTGCCCTCTGCATCAGCCACTGGTTTCCCTGGTAACTGATGAGCCAACCTGACATCACTTCCTCCTATAGTTGGGAGCCTCCTTCTCCCTCCACCCTCCTCTGGTAGTAAAGACTGCTACCCTGTCCTGCTTGCTGTCTGCTGTACACAGTGGGGTGTCGCTCCGGAACTTTTACTTCAGAGGTTGTAAGATTTTCTATCCAACAATCCATCGACATCTCTATCTCTGCCTTCAGGCTCTTTCTTCAGTCTCACAACTGGACAACTAACAGGCTTGCAGATTTGTGGGGTGCAGCCCTACACAGAGTAATCATAAAACTTTTGAGCCCACCACAACCCCCTTAGAACTAGACCATCACAATTAAGTCTCCTCCCCTTCCTTTCTCATACCTTCTACTATCTTCCTTTCTCAAGATAGTAGAAATAACCACTATCTTGAATTTTGCATTTATCATTTCCTTGATTATTTTCATAATTTTGCCAACCATGTTTGTGAGGCAAATTACATTACTGTTCCAAGTCCCCTAAACACCCTTTGACATATGACTTTGCAGTTCCTCCCATGGGAGGTACAATACATTTCCCTGCGCAATGTTAGATTTTCTTTAGCCAGTAGATTGTGGTAGGCATTGATGGATGCTAATTCTAAGCCCAGGTCTCAAGAGGTATCACATTTCCACTTTCTCCTCTTATATATCTGCCCTTGCTACAAGAAGAGCATGAACCAGGTCTTACCTGCTGGTCCAAGGAGGATGAACAGACCTGGACCCAACCTGAATTCAGAACCAAATCCAACTGAGTTAAGTCTAGATCAACCAACCCCTAGGCAATCCACAGATACTCTAGTGAGAATGCATGGATGCTGTAAACCACTGAGGTTCGGACTAGTGAAGTAGGCAGCGTTATTGTGGTAATGGCTGATGAAATACAATGAATCTCTAAATGAAAGTGAAAGTCGCTCAATTGTGTTGGATTCTTTGCAATCCCCAGGACTGTAGCCTGCCAGACTCCTCCATCCAGGGAATTCTCCAGGCAAAAATACTGGAGTGGGTTAGCTGTTCCTTTCTCCAGGGGATCTTCTGAACCAGGAATTGAACCCAGGTGTCCAGCATTGCAGGCAGATTCTTTACCATCTGAGCTACCAGGGAAGCCCAATGAATCTCTAAAGATAACATCATTTTCTTTTGCCTGTTTTTTGAGCTTTGGGAAATGATAATATTGTATGCCATTGTCTACTACTTACTTTCCTTTCCCATTCAGCATTATGTTTCTGAGATGTATGAAGTGAAAGATAATACAGTAAATGAACTACAAAAGTAGTGCCCTCAGTTTAGACATGAAGACCGCGAATGAGGCACGGAGCTCATGGAAGCCTGAGCTGACTTGGGACTCCAAGCCCTTTTCCTTCTGCAAATATTTATTGAGCATAAGCAGAGCCCTTTCCTCAGTGCTGAGAACAGAAAGGTGAACTGGGCCCAGAAGAGTCTTTTCCTAAGGGCCTTGAGTTAAGGAGGCACTTCATGGAAAGAGGGCAACACCCATCTATGCCTTCTACTATCTCATTGCCAGGGCTTCCTACTGCCTCTGCCCTGCCAGCCAGTTCCCTTCATCCCGTTCACCACCTCTGGTCCCTGGAGGCAGACAGCGTAATTAAGGCAGCGTGTGAGGAGAGCAGGCAGAAACTAGGGAGCAGATAGCTCTCCTCAAGAGAAGTGCTGGCAGACTGAGTTCCGGGAGAAGGGCCAAGGATTTATTGCTTGAGGGAGGCAGGTTTACATTTATGCAGATGACACATGTCTGCAAGGAATGGGCATTTATCTGACCCTGCCATGAGCTCAGCACCCGCCAGGATTCAGCTCCTGGGGTGATCACAGTCAACAGCAAACATGTGTGAAAGACAAAGCATGAGAAATGTTCCTCACCCTTGAGAACTCTGCAATCCAACAAGGGAAGCAGGATACACCAAAAAAAAAAAAAAATGCAAGCCTCACACCCCTTGAACAAACACCAAGCACCACAGCCCTAAGCAGAGCTGAGTAGATACACATGGATTGACATGTGTGTGCAGGTGCCCGGAAGTGGCTGAAATGACTGGATATACTGTCATCCCATAGACAAGTGTCTTGTTTCTCTCCAACATTTGGGTAGTTCACATGAGAGTTGCCTTTCACTCCATTCTTTGGAAAAACAAGGTAAGTATCGCTTCCCATTAAAACTAGACTGAACACAGCCGAATTCTCCCTTAGTGATTCAGAAAGCATTCCAGGGTGTTGCAGGGCCTTGGGGACATCATTAGGAAAATCAGTAACCATACAGAATTGGAAGAAATAGCATCCTAATGATATGAGGTTTCATGGTGATTGGGTCCTGGATCAAGAAGTTATTTTCAGTAATGAAAAGCTAGCAACTCCTGCCAGATAGGAAAATGGCAAACCCAAGCCGAGTTCTTGGCCGCCCTCAGCTCTAGCGCTCAGCTCAGGGCGAGGCTGGTGGCTCCTCTCCTCTGCCTCGATTCCCACTACCACCACCGAAGTAGCTGAAGGCACATCCTTATTTGAACTGTCCCAACAGCCCCACCCTCCTCATCCTTCCCAGCCATGGGTCAGAGTCAGGTGTTTTTGCAAGTTCTCTCTGGCTGGAGATTGCTCAGAGAGCAGTTACAACTATGGGCTGTGGGTTGTGTGGACCGGGAAGGGCTAAGGTC
>NW_011494673.1:570218-598414 GCF_000754665.1 Bison bison bison | reverse complement strand
ACCTGTTTCTATACTTCATTGCCATTTGAAAATCCCCACTGCTCATTTTTATTGCTTGGGGTGGTTTTTTTAAATTTTTATTTTTTAATTGAAGGATAATTGCTTTACAATATTTTGTTGGTTTCTGCCGTATATCAACATGAGTCAGCCATAGGTGTACCTGTGTCCCCTCCCTCTTGAGACTCCTTCACACCTCCCACCCCATCCCACCCTTCTAGGTTGTACAGAGTCCTGGTTTGAATTCCCTGAGTCATTCAGCAAATTCCCATTGGCTATCTATTTTACAGATGGTAGTGTGTACCTTTCCCATGGCTTTTTAAATTTTTTATTTTATTTATTTATTTTTGGCTGTGCCGGGTCTTCATTGCTGTGCTCAGCCTATCTCTAGTTGCAATGAGTGAGGGCTACTCTTCATGGTGGTGTGTGGGCGTCTCTTGCGGAGCACAGGCTCTAGGCACACAGCCTTCAGTAGTCGCAGGACGCAGGCTTAGTTGTATTGCAGCATGTGGAGTCTTCCCTGACCGGGGATTAAACTTGTGTCCCCTGCATTGGCAGGTAGATTCTTAACCACTGGACCATCAGGGAAGTCCTGTCTGCTTTTTTTTTTAACTCCAAAATTAACATTTCCAAAGACAGTGACTTCTGTCCCTATGGTCATATATGAGAGACTCCCACAGGGAAGGAAAGCAAGACATGGCCTGAATGAAGGAGTAAGGAGCCGGTGATCCCCCTTCAATGACCCAGACTTACACACTATGTTTGACTGCCAAGTCAGAAGTGCACGGAAATAGCCAGAAGTCCTGAGATCAAGTCCCAGCCCTACCACTTCCTAAGGTGCAGTCTTTGCAGTACAAGGCTCCTTCCTTCTCTTCCTTGGATGTCCCATCTGTAAACAGAGACTAAAGGGACAGTAGCTTCTGACTGTAGGTATTTTCCACCTTTAAGAACTTACAGGGAAACTGAATGCTCCCAAAGAGGTGGCAAGAAGAAAAGAAAAAAATGACCAAATTTATTTAAGCCAAACTTGAGGAAATATCAAGTGGCGCTTAGCCTCTTTTTCACAAAATATGGTGTACTTTCTTTGTCTTATATTCATTGCTGTTACACATGTGAGTTAGTTTTAGTTCCCTGATCAGTTTACTTGTTTTGTAAGAGCAAGGAAAAGTTTCACAGAGCTCATTGAAATTCAGAACAAATTTTATTATTTAAAAACACTTTATAAAATTAAAAATCATATTAATCTCCATTTATTAGATTAGAATAAATACCTGTCTGCTTATTATGCATCATTATTAAACTCATGTATTTCTCACATCAACATTGTTAGAAAGATTGTGTTTTTGTGCCTGTTTTATAGGAAACCAAGGACAAGAAAGGTTAGAGGACTTGCTAACATCCATTTATGAGGAAGAGGGTAGAGCGGGCCTTGAACCCAAGTCTTTATACTTAAACTTCTAGAAGTCATTTGAATTTCTTCTATTCTCATGTGGCACCAACAATGCAGACACAACAGGGAATCAATAAATAAACGTGGGTTGATGGATACCACATAGTTATAAATTGCCTGGCTTAAAGGCTGGGGTGAAATCACATAGCCCAGCATGACTTTATTCTCACCCAGGAATATCTGTGGGCCCCTCTGAGTGCTTCATGCTCCAGGAGCCATGGCTTCAGAGGGACCTGCCTGGACCTGATGGCCCCGCAGCTACAGTCACGTGGCTGGCTTGGCACCTGGGGTTCCCCTTGCTCAAAAGAGAAGCTCGTGGGCACAAGCCAGACCTGGAAGCCCCCTTTACAAATACATTCGAGTTTTCATTCACCCTGGCTGACAGACAGGGCCCTACAACCCGCCCAGCAACACCAGCCAGGAAAAAAGCCCTCAGTTCTGCCCACAGTAACTTCACCAACAAGTCAGCCTGAGTCTGAGATGACAGCTCTGCCCACAGGACATCCAGAGGCTGTAAACCTGGGCCAGACCAGGTCACAGGGACTCACTGAACTTCATTTGCCCATCAGGGGACTGGAACAAAATTGAAAAGCGAACAGCTGGTACAGGTAAGTTGGTCATCTCAGCCACAAATAAGCTGGGACATGTGTCCATCCCGTCTGTTCTGACAGCTCATTTTGAGGAGACATTTGTATGTACCTTACTTGGGGATAGGGATTTGTTTTTCCTGGTGACATCAGCTCTGGAGTTGGTCTCTTTGCCATCTTAGCCTCTTCCATTGACCATGTATATGAGCTACTTTCCTCCTTCCACTTTCCCCACTCTCCCGCCACTCATCATCCACACGATAGCCCTTGTCTGGTTCCTCATCCTCTCCCCGAAAGAGCAGCTCTGGGTGGGCCCCTTGGTCCACCAACATGGTTTTGACATGTCCAGCTTCTCCAACACCGCTTTCAACCGTCATCCTCTATTCACAGACCTTCAAAGTCTCCCCAGTTCTTATCACCACTGATTTGGACCTGGACTCCTCTTTAGACTAGATTTAGACCTAGACTCTCCTTTTCTAAAAAGCTTCTACCAGTAGGCCCCATGGGCCACCTTCTGTTTCTCCCAGACTCACCTTCTGTCTTACTAGGCTAAGCTCCCCATTGGCCCAAACAGTAGATTCAATCTGAGCTCATGGCCTTTGTTCACGTTGCTCTCCTTACCTGGCAGGCTTTTCTCTATGTCCTGGTCTATCCTGATCTTCCCATCCTCCAAGGCCTCCTTCTCAAGGAATCATTTCTTTCTAGCAGTGATCCTCTCTATTCACTGAAATTCCACAACACTGAATTATATCCTGTCTTGAATTTTTTTTAGACTCTGCCACAACAATCACTATATTATTAATAAATATATTATATAAAAGGGCTTCCCTGGTGGTTCAGATGGTAAAGAATCTGCCTGCAATGCAGGAGACCTGGGTTCAATCCCTGGGTTGGGAAGATCCCCTGGAGGAGGGCATGGCAACTGACTCCAGGATCCTTGCCTGAAGAATTCCATGGACAGAGGAACCCGGTGGGCTACAGTCCATGGGGTCTCAGAGTCAGACATGCCTGAGCAATTAATACAACAACAAAAATTGTATAAAAAATAAATGGCCTTCTTAGAACTGGCAGCCAGAGCCCTTGCATATTAAAAGGCTCCACTCAGCCCTCATCCATCCCCACCCTTCCTTACAGGTGATGATTGTATTGGACCAAATGAGCACACCCATCTAGAGTCTGCATGCTTCTCACTCCTATTTATAGACCATGTTCCTGATACCAGGAACCTGGACCTTCCTGCCCGAACAGCCCTAAATCTATTTCCAGAGCCTGTGGAAGGCCCTCGCCCAGGTCTGTCTTTCAGAGGAGGAGGGGTGGCCAAGGGAGGCCATTTGCTGGGAGGTAGTTTTGTGGATGGAGCTTGGCCTTGTAGGCTGGAGTTTCCATAGACATATATACAAGGGTTTTGGTGGGAAGAGAAGGTAAATGGGCCTCTGCAGGCTAGAGTCCCCCCAGCTGTCCTTTAGTCCCCTGCTGGAGGGTGAAGCTAAGACAGAGGAAAGTAGAGTGATTTGGAGAGACAGACTGAGTACAGATGATCTTGTTGAAACTCTTGATTCAGCCTGTGCCTGGACTTTTCAATTATCTAAGACAATACATTTTCCTTTTTGCTTAAACTCATTTGAGATGGACTTCTGTCACTTGCAACTATGACAGCCAACATTTATTGGGCCCCTGCAGGTCCCAAGCACTCTGCTTAACCTACATTAGCTCATTTCTTCCTCTCCCCACCTCTTGAGGGAGTTGGTATTATTATCTGTTTCCCAAATGAGGAAACAAGGATTCAGAAAGGTAAAGTAACTTGCAGTGTGTGTTTAGCCGCTTAGGACAAGAAAGGCTCTGAAAGAGCACGAAAGGGCAACAGTGTAGGTCAGGATGCCACATGCTGAACTGAACACCCAGGAATTCTTTTCAGTAGAGGAGAGGAGAAAACGATCCTTCTCCGAAATGCATTTCTCTACACCTCCCCTGTCTATGCCTGGTCCAAGGCTTCTCCAGCAAAGCTTTGGGAGGAAGGACAGAATGGTGAGTCTGGAAGCATAGTGTCTCTGCAGGGCTCCGGATGTTATGCTTTTCAGCAAATACACAAGGTAGCTTATACACATGGTAGCTTGTACTGCTATTGGGTTACATCCTAAAAATGAGCAGAGGCATGTTACAGCTCAGATGGTTGACGGATGGCCAGGTTCAAGTATCCACACCATGCAATACTGGATATAGGTAGGGTATCCCGGATGTGGCCCATGTAGGAGCTTAGCACACATCCAGTGAGTGACTGGAATCACGTAACTTAAATATGGCCCTCACAAGTGGAGGAAGAAAACCTCCAACCTCAAGAGGGCTTAGGCTCGAAAGTCTTATGGCTACAAACACAGTTGTGAGATCAGATACGTGTGTATCCCTCCTTTGCTGCTGCTGCTGCTGCTGCTAAGTTGCTTCAGTCATGTCCGACTCTGTGCAACCCCATAGACAGCAGCCCACTAGGCTCCCCCATCCCTGGGATTCTCCAGACAAGAACACTGGAGTGGGTTGCCATTTCCTTTTCCAATGCATGAAAGTGAAAGTGAAAGTGAAGTCGCTCAGTCGTGTCCAACTCCCAGAGACCCCATGGACTGCAGCCTACCAGGCTCCTTCATCCATGGTATTTTCCAGGCAAGAGTACTGGAGTGGGGTGCCATTGCCTTCTTCGATCCCTCCTTTAGGGAGAGTAAATTAAGACCACAATTAGCACAAGCAGGTATGTATGTGGTGTGCAAGATAGCAGGACTGCCATGAAAGGTTTATTGCTGCCGGCATGGGAGAGCTGCACGAGGCTGCCTCTGCTTGGCCACGTGTGGGGAATGCTCTCCTCCCACTGTCGCTGTCATAAAATCTTTATAGAAGAGTGCACAGACCTCCCCACTGTCAAGTATTCAGTGTCACTCACCTAACACTCATGAAGCATAAAGGGCCTTCCCATCTGCAGGTGTGGGTTTTCAAAATCTTCCAGGAAGGTCAACAGGCACAGTAGAATAATCTCTGCCATGCCTCTTGGAAGGAAAACTCACTCAAGTTCAGCTCCAAGCCTGAATACATTTGATTAACTACCTTTCTTTAGTAGGAAATGTGCATGGTAAGCAAGTATATTTTCTACTGAGAACCTAAGTTGTGCAAAGGAAGGGTCCCGTATGGGAGGCTGCAGTAATTGGCTCTGCTCATGAATGGGTGTTCAGTCTGCCTACATCCAGGTTTTGGCATTGAGGAATCACCAGGCTCTATGTAGCCAAGCTACATTTTCCAGTATTGGCTTTGTCAGTCATGAAAATGATGTTGAAATATTTGTCCCTATCAACTTGACATCATAGAATATAAACTTGAGCAGAAAATGACTGTAATTTTTTGGACTTCCTCAGTACTAATAAGGCATTAGGGAAAAGGAAATGCCATTTCTATAATATTTCCCACTCAGTGGATGTGGATGCCATTTTTTTGAACAGGTAACATTGATGGAAGACCAGGCTTTGATGGCAAATGGGAAAGCAAAATTTAGTCTTGGTCGAGATAAATTTGAGGTGATTTCGAAACTTCCAAGTAGGAAATTCAGAGGAACTCAGAGGAGAGATATGTGATATATACTCGAGGTTAATAGGTATGTCAATTTCAGTTGGAGCCATGGTTCCTAAAGAGATTGCCTAGAGAGAGTATAAAAAAGAATAGAATTTAGGACCAAGGCCTGAAGCTCATAAACTGTTTTTTGTTTGTTTGTTTGTTTGTTTTTAAAGTATGTGTGTGTGCATGCTCAATTGCTCAGCTATCTGACTCTTTGTGACCCCATGGACTATAGCCTGCCAGGCTCCTCTGTCTATGGGATTTCCCAGGCAAGAATACTGGAATGGGTTGCCATTTCCTCCTCCAGGGGATCTTCCCAATCTAAGGATCAAACCTGTGTCTCCTGCATCTCCTGTTTTGGCAAGCAGATTCTTTGCCACTGAGCTACTTGGGAAGCCACCCCTCTCCAAAATATGTAACAATTTTATTGAAATAAATTCAAGTACCTAGAATTCAACCTCTTAAAGTATACAATTCAATACTTTAATATATTCCCAGACACGTGCAACCACCACAGTTATCTAATTCCAGAATGTTTTGTCACCTCAAAAAGAAACCCTGTACAGTCACTCTCCACTTCCAACCCCAGCCTCTGGCAGCCACTCATCTACTTTGTATCTCTATGAATTTGCTATTCTGAACATTTCATTTATATCTCTCTTCTTTCACTTAGCATAATGATTTTGAGGTTTGTTCATGTTGTAGCATGTAGCTGCATTTTTTTCCTTTCTATGGCTGAATAATATTCCATTATATATAATATAGATAGATAGATACCATGCTTTGTTTATTCATTTATTAATTGATAGATATATGGATTGTTTCCATTTTTGGCTGTTATGATTAAGTTTGCTTTGAACAAGTTTTTGTGTGAACATGTTTTGAATTCCCTTATAATCTAGGAATAAAATTGCTGCATCATCAAGTCATTCTATGTTTAACTTTTTGAAGAACAGCCAAACCATTGTCACAAAGCAGCAGCATCATTTTACGTTCCCACCAACAATGTATGAGTTAATTACTCCATATCCTCATCAGCACCAGTTATTGTTTTTCTTTTTATTATAGCCATCCAAGGTGGTATAAATTGACATATTGTGGTTTTGATTCTCATTTCTCTAATGATGTCATATGTTCTTTTATAGACTTATTGGCCATTTGTATATCTTCTTTGGAGAAATGTCTATTCAAATCCTCCACCCGTTTTAAAATTGGGTTGTCTTTTTATTATTGAGTTGTACAAGTTTCTTTACTCTGGATACAAGTGTCTCATCAGATATGTGATTTGAAAAAAAAATTTCTCCCATTCTGTTTAGATTGTATCTTTCACTTCATTGACAGTGTTCTTTGAAGCTGCTGCCGCTGCTAAGTCACTTCAGTCATGTCCGACTCTGTGCAACCCCATAGATGGCAGCCCACCAGGCTCCCCCGTCCCTGGGATTCTCCAGGCAAAAACACTGGAGTGGGTTGCCATTTCCTTCTCCAATGCGTGAAAGTGAAAAGTGAAAGTGAAGTCGCTCAGTCGTATCCAACCCTCAGTGACCCCATGGACTGCAGCCTTCCAGGCTCCTCTGTCCATGGGATTTTCCAGGCAAGAGTACTGGAGTGGGGTGCCATTCATTGCCTTCTCCAGTTCTTTGAAGCACAAACATTTTTAATTTTGATGAACTTCAACTTACCTGTTTTTCCTCTTGTGGTTTTGGTGGCATATCTAAGAAATCATTGCCTAATCAGAGGTCACAAAGATTTAAACTTACATTTTCTTCCAAAGATATAGTTTAAGTTCTCACATTTAGATCTCTGATACTTTTTAACTTTAGTATGTGTTTTAGAGGTAGAGATCCAAATTCATTCCTCTGTGTGTGAATATCCAGTAGTCTCAGCACCATTTATTGAAAAGACTACTATTTCCCCATGATTTGTCTTGACACCCTTGACAAAATTCAGTTGACCAAAAATAAAGGTTTAGTTCTGGATTCTCAATTCTATTTCATTGATCTATCAATACATATCTATCTGTATGCAAACAGTACAGTCTTGATTACTGTAGTAAGTTTTGAAATGAGAATGTGTGTGTCTTCTAAGTTCGTTCTCTTTCAAGTTTTGGCTATTCTGGGTCCCTTGAATTTCCATATGAATTTTAAAATAAGTTCATTATATTTGAAAAGAAGCCAGATAGGATTTTTATAGGAATTGAATTGACTCTGAAGATTACTTTGAAAAATTTGAACGCTTAACAAGATGAAGTCTTCCAATCCATGGGAATGAGATGTCTTTCCTTTTTTTTTTTTTAAGTTTTCTTTAAGTCTTCGGTGACATTTTGTAATTTTCAGTGTATCTCTTGCACTTGTTTCATTAAATTTGTCCCTAAGTATTCTATTCTTTTTGATGCTGTTAGAAATTATTTTCTTAATTTTATTTTCTGATGGTTCATGCCAGTATTATAGAAATTTAATTAATTTTTGCATATTGATCTTGTATCCTGCAACCATGCTGAACTCATTTATTTGTCCTAGTAGTTTTTTTTTTTTATATGAATTCCTTAGGATTTTCTGTAGATAATATCATTTCATGTGTAAACATAGCTAGTTTTGTTTTTCCCATTCCAGTCTTGCTGCATTTTATTTCTTTTTCCTGCCTAGCTGCCCTGGTTAGAACCTCCAGTACAGTGTTGAATACAAGTGGCAAGAAAGAACATCCTTATCTTGTTCTTTATCTTTTTGTTCTTGATTCTTTTCTTTCATTATAAGCTGGTGTTAGCTGTGGGTTTTTCATAGACAACTGTATTTGTTTTCTATTGCTACTGTAACTAATTGTGACAAACTCAATGCCTTAAAACAACACGCATTTATTATCTTCCAGTTCTATATTTTAGGAGTCCAACATGGGCTTCACCAAGCTAAACCCAAGGTGTCAGGTGGGTTGTTTTCCATTCTGTTGACTCTAGGGGAGTCTTCTCTGCCTTTTCCAACTTCTAAAGGTCACTCACAATACTTGGCTCATGGCCCTCTTTCTCCATTTTCAAAGCTACCACAATGGCATCTCTTTCTCAGTTTTTCTTATACAGTGAAAAAGCTCTTCCTCTGGCTGAATACATCAAGAATGGTTCTCTATTTTAAGGATTCAAGTGATTATACTGGTTCTGTCTCAGTGTCTGTAACCTTAATCCCATCTGTGAAGTTCCTTTTCCCATGTAAAGTAACACATTCACTGATTCCAGGGGTTAGGGTGCGGATATCTATGGGAGGGAATTACTCTATCCACCATATATTCCATTCTCTGACCCTCAAAGACTCATGTCTGCCCCATATGCAAAATACTTTTACTCCATCCCAAGATCCCCTAAATTCTCAACCCATTACAGCATCAGCAAATCCAAAACTTTACCTATATCTCTGCAGTTCAAAAATCCCAAATACCATCATCTAAATCATCAGTGTAGGTATGAGCGAGTTTCAGTATAATCTGTCCTGGAGCAAAGTTCCTCTCCATGTGGACAAGTGAAGCTAAGGAAGCAAGTTATAAGTTCCCAAAATATAAAGGTAAGACAGGCATAGACATTCTGATTACAAGAGGGAGAAATCACAAAGGAAAAAGAGTCACTGATCCCCCAAAATGTAGGCATTCAGCCAGGCCAACTCCACTGGGCTTCAAGACCTAGAAATAATGTTCTGGGGCTCTCAGTTCTAACCTCTGGGTCCATGGCTCTACACTCTGGGCCAGAGGCTCCATCTTCTGAGTCATCCTTCATCTTTTATGAAAGGTAACATGTGTTTACAGCCGAGTAGTTTCATCAGCCTATTTCCTGCCTATAGAATTTTAGGGGTCCAAGAGCCTTTCCTTCAATTTTGTTCTCTGTTTCTTTTGACCCAAGCTGGCAGTATTTCTGCTGGTATAAAATCCTCAAGAATCTGCCTCTTTCCCTTTAGACAAAAGTCCCTCACTAGATTCTTCCTAAGTAATCCCACCTCTATCTGTGGCTTCTGCTGGGATAGCTCAGGGGATCTATGTGTTACACACTTCATTTCTAAGAGCCTTTTGTGTAAATGAACATTCTAACTTTTTTACTTCTCTGAGGCATTAGCAAGAGGTTATCCGGCTACACTCTTAACTCTTTTCCAATAATACTCTTCCCTGAAAGGGAATCTCTTAATTTTAGCATCTTTTGCAATCTAGTTTAGCTGAGAACTTCCCAAATCATGAAGTCCCAGATCCTTAAAAAAAAAGAAAAAGAAAAACAGTTCTCACTTCAATTTGTTTCTTTTCTCTTGTATTTTAAGCAGCAAGAAAATTAGGTCATACCATCAACACTTTGCTTGGGAATTTCAGTTAAATGTTGAATCCCATCATTTACCAGTTCTGCTTTCCACATAACTGTAGGATGAAATTCTGCTAAGCTTTCTGCCATGATTTAACAGAATGCCCTTTCCTCCCTTCCAGTAACATGTTCCTCCTCCCCTCTGAACCTTCAACAACACCACCTTTAATATCCATATTTCTACTAACAGTCTATTGGTAATGGTGTAGGTATTATCTAAGGCAAGTGATGTTTTCTCTACTGTGCTTCTCATCTCCTTCCAAGTCCTTGTTAGCAGAGTTATTACCACCTGTATTTCTACTAACAGTCTGTACAAAGCAGTCTAAACTTTTTCTGTCATGTTCCTCAAAATTCTTCCAGCCTCTGCCCATTGCCCAGTTAGAAAGCCAGTTCTTCATTTTCAGATATCGATGCAGGATATGGGATGCTTGGGGCTGGTGCACTGGGATGACCCAGAGGGATGGTACGAGGAAGGAGGTGGGAGGGGGGTTCAGGATGGGGAACACGTGTACACCTGTGGCAGATTCATGTTGATGTATGGCAAAACCAATACAATATTGTAAAATTTAAATAAATAAATAAATAATAAAAATAAAAAACTTTTTAGGGATTTCCCTGGCAGTCCAGTAGTTAAGACTTCGCTCTCCAATGCAGGGGGTGCAGGTTTGATCCCTGGCCAGGAAGCTAAGATCCCACACGCGTCACAGTGAAAAAACCAAAACATTAAAAAAGAGAGAGAGAAGCAATATTGAAACAGATTCAATAAAGACTGTAAAAATGCTCCACATAAAAAAAAATTAAACAAAAAAACCTTTTAAATTGAAGTATAGTTGACATACAATATTATGTTAGTTTCAGGTATAAACACAGTGATCTGACAATCTAATACATTACAAAATTATCATCAATACATGTCCAGTAACCATCTTTCACGACACAAAATTATTACAGTATTATTGACTATGTTCCTTATGCAGTGTATTACATCCCCATGGCTTGTTTATTTTCTAACTAGAAGTTTGTATTACTATTTCTTAATCCACTTCACCTATTTTGCCCAACTTCTCACTCCTTCCCCTCTCCCAAACACCAGTTTGTTCCATGTGTATCGTTCTGTTTTTGTTTGGGCTTGGTTGTTCATTTGTTTTGTTTTCTAGACTTCACATGTAAGTGAGATCATGTGGTACTTGTCTTTCTCTGGTTTATTTTACTTAGCATGGTATCCTTAGGTCCATCCATGTTATTACAAATGGCAAAAATTTCCTTCTCTCACATTTTCAGGTATTCGTTACAGCAACTTCCACTTCCAGGTATCAAAATCTCTATTAATTTTCAATGAGTATTATTAGTATTTTATCAGATTAAGGAAGTTCCCTTCTATTCCAAATTTGTTGAGTGTCATTAACATGAAAGGGCATTAGAATTTGTCAAATGGTTTTTTGTGCCTCTTGAAATGATTATGTGGCTTCTGGTCTGTCAACTTAAGGAGACTGTGTCGGGGACGTCCCTGGTGGTCCGGTGGTTAAGACCTCGCCTTCCAATGCAAGGGGGTGCCAATTTGATCCCTGATCAGGAAGCTAAGACCCCACATGCCTCATGGCTGAAAAACCAAAACACAAAACAGAAACAATATTGTAACACATTTAATAAAGACTTAAATAAAAAGACTGTGTAGAGAGAAAGGAACCAGCCAAGGTGACAGAAATAGCCAGACATAAAAGAAAACCAAGTGACCCTGATGTCATTGAAGACAGTGGAAAAGAAGGCTTCAAGAGGGAGAGATAAGCCAAGACTGTCACTACTGTTGGGGCTTCCCTGGTGTCTCTAGTGGTAAAAAACTCACCTGCATTGCAATGCAGGAGATGTAAGAGATGCAGTTTCGATCCCTGGGTGGGGAAGACCCCCTGGAGAAGAGCATGGTAGCCCACTACAGTATTCTTGCCTCGAGAATCCCAGTGGACAGAGAAGCCTGGCGGGCTACAGTCTATAGGGTCACACAGAGTTGGACGCAACATACCAATGTACGCACGCATCAATACTGTTGAGAAGTAAAATAAAACAGGAACTGAAAATTGCTCATTTTGGTTGGCTTGTGGAGGTTGTTTGCAACCTTGATGACAGCCATTGCAGTGGATGAGACGAGGCAGAAGACCACTCAGAGTGGGATGACATTCCCTAGATTTCAGGGAGTCTAGGATAAAAGCTGGTGGAGAAGGAAATGGCAACCCACTCCAGCATTCTTACCTAGAGAATCCTGTGGACAGAGGAGCCTGGTGGGCTGCTGTCCATAGGGTCTCATAGAGTCGGACACGACTGAAGCAACTTAGCATGCATGCATGCATTGGAGAAGAAAATGGCAGCCCACTCCAGTATTCTTGCCTGGAGAATCCCAGGGGCAGAGGAGCCTGGTGGGCTGCTGTCTGTGGGGTCGCCCAGAGTCAGACATGACCGAAGCGACTTAGCAGCAGCAGCAGCAGGATAAAAGCTGGAGCACAGTGATTACTTTAAAGTGATTAGTATCAGGAGAACTTACTGGGCCTTTACATAGTGGATTTCAAATACATTTTAGCTGAAGCAGGAAAGACTAGAAGTATGTCCTCAGTGTCTGAGAGCCTAGAATATACTTCTCAGCTTTTTCTGGGTTCAAGAATGGACATTTCCAGGCCTCAACTTCACAAACCAGTTCCCACCGCTTGTGAGGATACAATGGGCTCGCACCTGCTTCAACCCATGAATAAAGCCAATTGTGCCATGAAGTTGTCCCACCTCCATAACACAAGCAGGCTTGGCCCTCACAGCTAGAGATGCGATAAAATTCACATATAGTATCGATAGTATTTTGACAACTTTTTAAAATGTGAAGTTTTTTGGTGTGGAGAGGATTCCTAGCCTTGGCAAGGGACATTTCCAGTTAGCAACCACATTACCTTCTATGTCGAAAAGAAGCCCAGTTCTCTGGGCTCAGCCTTCTTACTCCATTCTTGGATGGGGCCCCTCACTTGACAGGACCCGAGGGACCCCAGAGCTCTGCTGCAATGTTCATTTCCCTCTACCTGGCAGCCTTGTTTGATTGAACATTTCCCTGGGATATTTATGTGGAAACCAAAGAAAATACTCCAGGGTCGTTTTTGATAAGTGCCAATCCCTTCTAGGCTATCTGCAGCCATAAACATTTACGTCTAATATCCCAAAGAAAATGTTGATGCAGTCTGATGTGGGGGCGACAGCACACAGATTAGTCTAAACAAAAACATGAGGGTGACAGTTAGCTTTTTTTCTGCATGAAGCTGCATTCACTCATTTTTGACATAAAAGTGCAATTTGCATATTCTTTCAAGTCTGTTTAGTTGCAACACATGTGTGTTTGGGGCACAGAAATTTAAAATTTGTAAATTATTCAGAAACTACTGCCAAATTGTAATCAAGTGGTAGGAAAAACATTCTACACTGAATAGTTGTATGTTCAGAGGGGAGTTTTTCTCAGGCTTGGGAAACATTTTTAAATATACTGGTGCTTAATCAACTCAGAAAAAACTGGGGAAGAAATGTTTACTTTGTTAGTAACAATTTAGTGTAGATGTTGAGGGTTTTTTTTTTTTTCTGTTTATTGAACCTTGCAGAATGAAATGATTTTAGTATTGTGACATTAAATAAATAAAGTGCCTTCCAAGGGAAAACTAAACACAGTGATTAAGTTAAAGTAGGAAATTCTAATGCCTTTCTAAAAACCATTTTAAGCCCAGCACTGTAATTACTAGAAAGCGATCCAATGTAATTTAATGTATGTATAGTATACCTTGAAGAATGTAATATCCAAGATTAGTTGCAATTCATCTTTTACCCCTACCCCCTTCTTCTTTTCCTCCCTTACTTTGGGCATCTAGCAGATACTGTTTCGAAGGCCCATTTTTTGCAAAGCTCTGTGCCGGGCGCTGTAGGATCTAGGAAGTTATATAACAAGATGCACATGAATATGATTAATGAGTAAATTATCAGCATGAGGGGTGGAGGGCTGGTAGACATTGGCAGGAGTGTTGAATGTGGACAGAGAATGGAAGCACTTGCTCAAAATAGATGCAACAAAGGTCTTCCCTGGCAGTCCAGTGGTTAAGCTCCACACTCCCAATGTCAGGCTTCTGGGTTTGATCCCTAGTGGGAGAACTGGGGTCCCACATGCCACACAGGGCAGCCAAAAAAAAAAATTTCTTTTCCCTACCAGAGCTGACAGATGGCAGATTGAAACTCACTGAAGCTGGACCATAATTATGGCTTCTCTTCCATAACTATACAATGTACAGACACAGATTGATGCAGCCAAATTCTGCTTTTAAAAAATGGCCTAATCCAGTCCAAATCCACTTCTGCTTTATTGTTTGGCTGTGCCTATTAGCAACCTCTGAGAAGTGGGATTGAAGTGGTAGGGGAGAAGGATTGCTATGGCCATCTTTGAAAATAGTCTGCTATAAATGAGAATATTCCTCTAGTGGAACCAAGTTGTGAATGGGAAACATTTGGGGCTATTTGAACATCGAACAGAAAATGGCAATAAATTGAAATTCAGTAGGGTAGATTGTCAAAGAGAACTGAGGACTGGGGCTGACTTCTTTCATTCATAATTCCACTCATTCACTCTTTTCATTTGCTCATAAGTTCACTCATGCAAAGAACATTCATGGAACACCTAATTGGCAAATGACAGAGTAGGAATAGAAGACAGGAATCCTGCCTTTATCTTGTCTGTGCTTAGGTAGATAGATACAGGGAAAATTGCTTTCAGAAGAGTCTTAAAAGATCAAGAGAAAAGTTTGATGTAAGCAAAGTTTGTCTTGAGGCTTTTCGGTCAAGCTCTTGAGCGTTTTTGGTTATTTAACAAAAATTTTCCTTCAGATGAAATTTTCTTGCATTTACTTTGAAGGTGATCCACCACACACCTTACCATGTGGTTGCTGGTGTGCATATTTATTATGCACGAATGTCTTTATTTTGCCTTAGTTTTTGAAGAATATATCATTTCACTAGCTCTAGGAGTCAAGGTTGAAGTTTTTTTGTCTAAGCATTTTATTTATTTATTTATTTTTGTCTAAGCATTTTAAAGATCCTGTTCCATTGTGGTCTGGCTTGTACTCTAATTTTTTAAAAATCATAATTCAAGTCCGTGTTACCTTGTATATAATCTTTCTTTGTTGCTCAGCCTTCTCTTGGTATTTTCATCTTATCTTTTTGTGCAGGTAAACATTTTCTATCAACAGGGGCATTCAGTGAGGAATCAAATTCATGTCATTGCTTCAATTAAATTATCCAATATTCTGTCTAACTAAGCCTTCTTTGTCCTGACACTTTAAGAGATCATTTTACATATGACTCAAATTAGGACCATCGGTCTACAAAGAGATTATTTGGAAATCCTTTCAAAAGGAAAAATAAATAAAAGTCCCTAAGAAGTGATAAGGAAGAGTTAAAACTTTTTATTTGCAGCTGCCACAATTACATATGTAATCCCCAGAGAATCTATAACAAACTATTTGAACTAATAAGTGAATTAATACAAATTATATTTCTATAAAAGAGCCACAAAAAATAGAAAATGAAAACTTAAAAACCATATAGCATTATAATAGCATCAAAATATAAAATATTTAGTGATAAATTTAACAAAATATGTGCAAGATGCATTGCATACTGAAAATGCAACAACAAATTGCTGAGAGAAATTAAAAGGAGCTAAATGACACACACAGGCTCACAGATTGGCTGACTCAATATTGTTAAAGCATTAATCCTCCCTGAAATGATACATAAATTTAGTACAATCCCAATCAAAATCCCAGAAAGTTTATAGTTATTAAAATTGAAAAGTTGATACTAAAATTTACAGAGAAATGCAAGGGACCTAGAATAGCTAAGATAATCTTGAAGAACATAATGGAAGAATTCATACTACTGCATTTCAAGTCTCACAATGATGAAAGTCCATAGTAATTAAGACATAGTGGTATTAATGACAAGATAGATAACTTGACCAATAATGACATAAAGTGTAAAAATAGACCCACTTATATGCTCACTTGATTCACAAGGAAATATCATTGTAGTTCAGTGGAGGAAATAATGATCTTTCTAACAACTGGTGCTGAAACTTGGGATATCCATATTGGGGAAAAAAGTATGAACCCCTACCTCATACTACGTACAGGAATTGATTTGAGATAAATCGTAGATTTAAACATGAAAGGTAAGACAATGAGGTTTCTAGAAGCAACTATAGAAGAATATCTTCATGACCTTTAGGTAAACAAAGATTTCTGAATCAGGACGCAGCAAGGCAGTAGCCCTGAATGAAAATAACTGATTAACTGAACTTCACTAAACTGAGACTTCTGTTCATCAACAGAAATCATGAAGAGGATAAAAAGCAGACCCAGACAAATATCCTTAAATATATAGGACAATGTATCACATCTGGAATCTATAAAAGACTGCTACAAGTCAGTAAGAAAATTCAGAGAGTCCAATTTTAAAATGTATAAAAATATTGAACTGGCACTTAAAAAGAAAATATCTAAATGGCCAATGGGCATATGAAAAGGAGTTGAATGTTACTACTTACCAAGTAATTGCACATTAAAACCTAATAAGATAGTTGTTGTATAGCGCAGGAAGCTCAGCGCAGTGCTCTGTGAAGACCTAGAGGGGTTGGATAGGGGGGTGGTGGGGGGAGGTTCAGGAAGGATTGTACATATGTATGCAGATAGCTGATTCATTTTGTTGTACAGCAGAAACTAACACAACATTATAAAGCAATTATACTCCAATAATAAAATTTTTTAAAGAGCCCTAAAAGAACACAAAAAACAAATAAACAAAAAAACCTAATGAGATGCCACTGTGAACCCACTAGAATGATAATGAGATATTGCTACACATCCACTAGAATGATTATAACTAAAGACTGAAAATACCAAATGTCACTGAGGATATGCAGCCCCTGGACCTCTCAAACACTGATGGTGGGAGTGTATAACCACTTTGGAATATTATTTGATAGTATCTATTAAAGTAAACACGTGCATACTCTGTATTTCTGCAAATCTACACCCAGCTGTACACCCAACTGAAAGGTGAACATATATTCACAAAAACACATGTACAAGAATCTTCGTATACCTTTAATCTCAGTAGCCCCAAACAAGAAACAACCCAAAGACCTGTCAATAGGAGAACAGATTAAAAAATTGATAAATTGTGGTATATAGTATATAAATATTTATGTGTATGTGTACACATACCTAGGGGCTTCCCAGGTGGTGCTAGTGGTAAAGAACCCACCTGCCAATGCAGGAGACATAAGAGACACAGGTTCCATCCCTGGATTGGGGAGATCCCCTGGAGGAGGCCATGGCAGCACACTCCAGTATTCTTGCCCAGAGAATCCCATGGGCAAGTGCTGCGGTCAGTACAGCAGGTAGGGATCAAAAATTGTCAACGCACAGTTTGGGAAAAAGGAACTAGAGACAGAATTAGAGTTTTAAAGATGGGACCAGGGAACTCAAGACCTCTTGGGTCAAGAGCCCTGTTCCTTGGAGCCACATCATTCTTATTTAGTGTCTTGGCAAGCAGAAAGTATCTGTTGTGCTACGATGAAGTCAGCCTCCTGTGTCCCCGGTCACATCTCCTATTTTATTGATTACTTTAAACTATCTTTGTTATTTTCTTGTACGAGGGCTATCACCTAGAGGTCATAGACCCGCATATGCCTTGGGAAAACATCTTAGTGTGTGCACAAGCAGTGTTCTGAACTTGCGCTGACCCAGCGTTCCAAGGTCCACACTATGTTTTTCCTTAGCTTAGCAGAATATGACAACCCCAGCTGATCAACCCAATGTACTTTTATTTGGGTTATGCTATATTTTGCTTTTATTCTTTTCCCATGGTGATTTTCTCATGGCTTAGCCAGAGCAACAGGCGGCAGACTATTAACCCCTGCAGATGAGGGGCCTGGCAGGCTACAGTCCGTGGGGTCACAAAGAGTCAGACGCTACTGAAGCGACTTAGTATGCACACATGCACACAAACATCAGATCAGATCAGTCGCTCAGTCGTGTCCGACTCTTTGCGACCCCATGAATCGCAGCACGCCAGGCCTCCCTGTCCATCACCAACTCCCAGAGTTCACTCAGACTCATATCCATTGAGTCAGTGATGCCATCCAGCCATCTCATCCTCTGTCATCCCCTTCTCCTCTTGCCCCCAATCCCTCCCAGCATCAGAGTCTTTTCCAGTGAGTCAACTCTTGGCATGAGGTGGCCAAAGTACTGGAGTTTCAGCTTTAGCATCATTCCTTCCAAAGAAATCCCAGGGCTGATCTCCTTCAGAATGGACTGGTTGGATCTCCTTGCAGCCCAAGGGACTCACAAACATAGACATATCCATATACACATATGCACACACACAATAGACTACTGTAAAATAATAAAAAAATACAAACTGCTAATAGTGCAACAAAGTGAATAAATCTCAAGATATTATATTGAGTGGAAGAATCCAGACACTAAAATGCATACTGCATGATTTGGCTTACATTAATTCCACAAGAAGGTGAAACTCTTCCCTGTTGATAGAGAAATGAACAATAGTTACCTCAGGAGTTAGTGTAGATGGAGGATATAGGAAAGAACCCATATCTTGACCTAGATATATGTATATATGCAGAAAAAATCATCAAGATGAACACTTAAGATTAAATATTTATACACTTGACTGTATGTATGTTATACTTCAACAAAAATAGTTGACTAAGAAAAAGAATTTGAACACACTATCACACTAATGAGCTTTTAAAAAGAAGAACTTTCCTTGTAATACTTCATTTCGTTAAACATGAGTTCAGGGGCTTCCCTAGTGGCTCAGTGGTAAAGAATCTGCCTGCCAATGCAGGAGACACAGGTTCGATCCCTGGTCTGGGAAGATCCCACATGCCACTGAGGAACAAAGCCTGCACACCACAACTATTGAGTCTAGAGCCCAGGAGCCACAACTACTGAGCCCGCACACCACATCAACAGGAGGAGCCACTGCCATGAGAAGCCCATGCCCGGCAGCGAGCGAGGAGCCCCCACTGGCCCACACAAGTGCAAAGCCCCTGCAGCAACGAAGACCCAGCACAGCCAAAACTAAATAAAATTATATTTTAAAAAAGCGTAAGTTCAGGACAAGAAAAACTATATGTGTATATGAATATATATGATAAAAGTTTCATTGAAGATAGCAAAACTATTTCCTAAATGTGGATAGAAGAGTACCCTTCTGAAAAACATACAGAATCCACACAAAGAAAATTGTAAAACTTTCCTGGAGAGATATTTTTATCTTGAATAAGTGGAAAAACATGTCAAATTTATAGGAGAAAAAAATCTAATACTGCTTCACTACCAATTCTTCCTCTTCAGTACCAATTATGTTACATTTTTAACATTATCCCAAAATAAAATCCAAACAGAAATTAAAAATTACCCTATAGTTCATATAAATAGAATAGCTGCAATGTTTTAAAACAAGGGTGATGATAGGGGCCTTCACTTACCAGGCACTAAAACTGAAATAATGTAAAGCAGAAATAATAGTACAAAACAAACAATCATAGCAACAGAGTGGAAATTCAGTAAGGTGCAGTTGGTAAAGAATCCACCTGCCAATGCAGAAGACACAAGAGACACAAGTTCAGTCCCCGAGTTGGGGATATCCACTAGAGTAGGAAATGGCAAACCACTCCAGTATTCTTGCCTGGAGAATTCCAGGGACAGAGAAGCCTGGTGGGCTACCACAGGGTCACAAAGAATCGGATGTGACTGAGGGACAGAACACAAGCACACACGCAAAGAGAACTTCTCAAATCAGTGGGGAAAGTCTGGATTATTTAATAAACAAGGGCAGTGGCCTAGGAATTTATAAAGTTAGAAACTTATCTGTTCGCTTAAAACAAATAAATTCAGGATGGGTTAATTATTTAAATTTTAAAAATAAAGCTGCCAGAAAGCTGATGGGCTAAACTGTTATAAGAAGCCTCCAGATTTCCTATCCTACTTCCAAACACATAGGATTTCTGATTTAAATATAGTTCAGTGATCAGTGATGTGTGCTGAGTCATGTCCAACTCTTTACAACCCCACATATGGTAGCCTGCCAGGCTCCTCTGTTCATGGAATCTTCCAGGCAGGAATACTGGAGTGGGTTGCCAGTTCCTACTCCAGAGGATCTTCCCAACCCAGGAATCCAACCAATGTCTCTTGCGTCTCTTGCCTCTTCTGCATTGGCAGGAGAATTCTTTACCACTGTACTACCCTGGTTTTATACCTTAAATATAGTTCATAACTCGCCTATCTCAGGACAAAGAGGGAATTCACAAAGGAAATCCAACTATAAAAATAGTTGACTAAAAAAAAGAGAAAGAAAAATTATTTGAATACAGTATCACACTAATGAGCTTTTGAAAAGAAAGTTAAAACCAAAGCAGTAAAAGGGAATTAGAAACCAAATGGCCAACAATGTTATTAGAACCAGATATATGTCCAAGGTACTCAGGTTTTAAATGAGGTGCTTAGCTTAATTACATTTATGGAATTATTGATAAATAATGATCTTATGCTAGGTTACATCTACCACCTTACTATTGGAGATTATTTTTTAGCATTCCATTTTATTCCCTTTATTGGACTTATAGTTATACCTCTTTGTTTTATTTTTTATTCTTACTCTAGGGATTGCAGTTTGCAACTTTAACATTTCAGAGACTAGAATTTATCAGTATTATGCTGTTTCACATGTAGTGAAAAACTAAATGACAATAAATTTTCATTTAGCTCTTTCTGTGCTTTGTACTATTGTGGCCATATATTTTACTTTTACTTATGTCATAAACCCCATGAGATTATTTTTATTATTTTTGCTTTAAACTGTACTTTAAAGAAATTGAAGAAAGAGACCAAAAAAAAAAAAAACTTTATCTCCATGCTTGCTATTTCCTGGAACTCTTGATTTCTTCCTGTTCATTTGTGTTCCTATCTGGGATTGCTTCCCTTCAGTTTGAAGAACTTCCTTTAGCCCTTCTTGTTTTGAGGGTCTCCTGGCTGTAAATCCTCTCAACTTATGCTTATCTGAAAATATCTTTCTTTATTTTGCCTTAATTTTTGAAGAATGTATTATTTCACTAGCTCTAGGATTCAAGTTTGAAGATTTTTTTTTCCTTTCATCATTTTAAATATACTGTTCCATTGTGGTCTGGCTGGGCTCTGCTGTTTCTAATTTTTAAAGGTCATAATTTGTATCCAAGTTACTGTGTATGTAATCTTTGTTGCTCTGTCTTCTTTTAAAATTTTCTCCTTATCTTTTTGAGGAATTTTACGATAATATGTCTAGGTGTCAGTATTTATCCCATTTGAGATTTGTTAAATTTCTCATCTATTTGAGAAAATTGTTTTTCACCTAATTTGGGAAATATTTGGCCATGGTTTCTTGAAAACTTTTCTGTCATATTCTTTCCCTTTTCTGACTCCAATAGTATATGTTAGATGATTTGACATTATTCCATGTGTCACTGATAATTTGTTAATTTTTAGAATATTTTTTCTCACTTTGGTTCTGTTTGATTAGTTTGTATTTGTCTCCAAAGTACATGGATCCTTCATTCTATAATGCCCAATGTTCTATCTGCTTTTAATCCCGTCAAGTGGAATGATTTCAGATTACTTATTTTTCGGTTCTAGAATTTTCATTGGGTTCTATATTAGAGTGACCATTTTTTTCTGAAATACTCATGTAATTCTTTACTCATCTTTGCATCTCTTCCTATAAATTCTGTAACATACTTATAATAGTTATTCCCTGTCTTAAATTGAGGGGCATTCCACAAAATGCTGGATTGTGCTCTTCAAAATCAAGACCATGGAAGAATGAGGAACTGTCTCAGATCGGAGAGGACTAAGGAGCATGACAACTAGACACAAGGCTTGATCCTGCCCTCCGTTTCCAGTCTCTGTTGTCCACAAGCCCGGCCTCATATGGGAACCTACTTACCACCACCACCACGCCCCACAACGCGGGCCTGGAGAGCCATCGACCCGGAGAGCCATCGACTCTACCTGACTTTCTGCCCCCAGGAGAGTCACTTCTAACAACAAGACCACTGGGCATCACTTCACCCCCTGCTCTGAATCTAGTGAACTAATAAGAATTGCTTAACAGTAAAGAAAGTAATTTACCAAGAAAACATAGCTATTATAAATTTCATGGGCTTGCAAACTACTATAAACTTTCTGGGAAATGATGTGTTATTATATCAAAAGCCACACCTTAAAATAACTTTTAAATCATTGAATTTCATTTCTTTGAAAGTATCTTAAAGAAATAGTTGTGCGGGGCTTCCCTGGTGACTCAGTGGTTAAAAATCCACCTGCCAATGCAGAAGACGTAGGTTCGATCCCAAATCTGGGAAAATCCCACATGCCATGGAGCAATTAAGCTCCATGGGCCACAGCAATTGGTCCTGTGCTTTAGAGCCCAGGAACCGCAACTCCTGAGCCCACACGCCACCACTATTGAAGCCCACATGCCCTAGAGCCTGTACAACAAAAGAAGCCATTGCCATGAGAAACCTGCACACCCAACTAGAAAGTAGCCCCAGCTCTCCGCAATTAGAGAAAAGCCTATGCAGCAGTGAAGACCCAGAACAGTCAAAAATAAAAATAAATAGATAAATCTAAAAAAAAAAATAATTGTGCAGGTTAAGTGAAGATAAATATAAAAGGGTGTGCCATTGATAGCTGTTGTTAGAACCAGGGACTCTGGCATTTAGGTTCAAATCGTGTCTGTACCTCAGTTTTCTGATTGGTAACATCAGAGTAAGAACGGTCTCTGCTTCACAGGGGTGTTATAAATATTAAATAAGGGCATAACACGTCACACGCTTAAAAGAGAAGCTGACGCATAATGACGAAAGCAAGTGCTGAAGTGGTGTTTAATGTGTTCTGAATGATCTAGACTCACTAACTCACTTCGCTTTTATAGAATCTTCTAAGACAGATGCTATCATTATCCTCACCTTGGTGATGAAGAAACCGAAGCACAGAGACATTAGGTAACTTGCCAAGGTTATATACTTAGTAAATCTATGGGCAGGATTTGAACTCAAGCAAATTAGCTCCTGAGTCTGTGCTGTTAACCACTATGCTATGATTACTAAGCTGCAGTATTGGACACAATACAAATGGAGATTTGGAGAAGTAATTTATTCATAAAATGGAATACTGTCCATCTGTTTTCAATGGCAATGTAGTGGATAATAAAAATAGCTAAATTTTATGAGGTAATTTACTATGTTAAAGACACTATTATAAGCATTTTAGTAATCAATTAATCCTCAAAAATGCAAGAAGGAGTTATTTTATTCCCTCCCAGATAAGAACATCAAGGCACACAGTGTGAGTCACTTGCCCAGTAACCCATGGCTGATCTGGCAGACAGGACTAGCGCCCATGCAGTTTGAGTCTAACCTTTATTCTTCGCACTACACCAGAGATACAGACACACAAACTCGGCAGCCTGCCTCCCTCAGCCATCTGCTAAATGACATCCTGCCCACCCCTCCTCTCCCAATTATTCCCCTACCACAACAATACTTAGAATGTCCCTCTTTCTCTCATCTCCATGCTAGATCAAGTCTTGTCCAAGTCTGTCCCCAATATGTATCTTAAATCTGCCCACGCGTTTCCATCCTCTCCACACCCCTCATCTCTTCTTGCTGTGAAGATTGCAGTGACCTCTTTAAAGGATCTTATTGACCCACTTCTCTATCCAGTGCTCATATCCACTCCTAGACAGCTGCTAGGAAGATCCTTCCAAAATGTTTTATTTTAAGGAATAAAAAATGTTTTATTCCTTCTCTTAAAATTATGGGACGTTTTTGCATGACAGTCTGCTTACAGTCTACACTCTTTAATACACCCTCCAAGGTCCCTCATCATCAGCCTTAGCCCTCCTTTGTCACCTCCTTGAACCACCTCTGCCCAAGGCTTCTTCTTGTGCTTGATTCCCTTCCTCCTCGGGGCCCCCACATTGTGTCAGGATGACTCCTCCCCAGGCAGTTCACAGAGCTGATTTCTTCTGATTTCAAGGGTCACTGGACATGTCATCTCCTTGGAGAAATTAGATCTGACCCACCAGTCCAAAGCAGTCACCACTAACTCTAATTTTCTCTCTCAGATATTCTCTCTTTTTTTCATGATACTTTATCCTTTCAGTCAACAAATATTTATTGAGCACCTACTGTGTGTCTCTTGTAGCTCGGTTGGTAAAGAATCCGCCTACAATGCAGGAGACCTGGGTTTAATTCCTGGGGTGGGAGGATCCCCTGGAGAAGGAAATGCCAACCCACTCCAGTATTCTTGCTTGGAGAATCCCCTGGACTGTAGCATGCCAGGTTCCTCTGTCCATGGGATCGCAGGAGTTGGACAAGACTTAGCGACTAAACCGCTATGTGTCGGGTAAAGATACAATGTGTCCGACACATTCTAGGTACAGGGAATAGAGCAGTAAAGAAAACAGAGCTCGTCGAAGTTGGCAATTATAGTTTAATGTATGTATTTATGTGATGGGATAGCATAAAATAGTATACATTTTTGCTTTATTCCCATAGATACAGAAAACCCAGGAAGGAAAATGGGATTCCCGTCCCCCAGTTCTCAAAGCAGCTTGACCTCTGCCATTTCAAGACTAGGTTTGAGGGAGGGTCTCATCTCCCAGGTGTTGGTGGGTGTCTGAGCAGGCATGGGAAGAAAGGAATGGAAACTGATGTTTTGGAGAGAAGGCAGAGGGGTTTGTGCCAGGAAACTGAGTAATTCCCAGGCACAGAAGGCAGTGGGGGCGAAGGCTTCCTTTGAGGTTGGAAAGGCTGTGCGTCCAACTCTGAAGCAGCCTGGGGTAGTGGGAACCCACGTGGGGGGTTGATGGGAACAGCAGAAAGCTGGGAGCCAGAGATGCTCGCAAAGCAGTCAGAGCAGAGGACCACAGGGACTGTGGTAGTGGGATGAGCATGCGAGAGCCGCCTCCGATTTTCTAGCCACAAAAACCCCAGGATTTTGGGACAATTCATGGGAAAGGAAATGACCCCAACAACTAACATTGAACTTAGTGCCGACCATGGCACGGGTGGCGTTGAGAGCCAGATTTGATGGGATTTGAGGGGAATAACTCTTTCACACCAAGTGTCTTGAGCAGTTCCAACCAGCTGCTCCGCCCACCGTGTACCACCTCTCTGGGCTCAAGCTGGTTGTTTCCAGTGTTGCACATCCAGTGCCTAACAGAACATTCAGCCCCTAGGGACTCAGTAAGTGACTATTAAATGAGCAACTCTGTGAAATTACACATTTTAAAAATGGTAACATGACTCACACTGGAGAAGGGATTATCAGTGACTTTTAAATGAAAGTTGAGTTAATCGAAGTTACAAATGCCCATATGTTTTGACCTTAAGCTATCATTTCTAGGAATTTACCCTATGGATATAAGAGCATATGTAAAAAAAATTATGTGTATACAAGGTACTTGTTTGTAGACTTTTTGTAATAGTGACAGGTTGGAAACAATTCAAATGTCTATCTGCAGCTGACTTATTAAATAAATACAATGAAATACTACTATACAGCCAAAAAAAAATGGAAAAGTCTTATATAATGAAAAGGCATGATCTCTAGGATATATCACTAAATGAAAAAACAATTGATTGAACAGTATGTGAATATGACATGCAAAAAGGAAAAAAGAGAAGGTAGGTATATACTTATTTGTGAGTGACATATCTCTGGAACTTTAACAAAAAACTGATAATGCTGATTACCTTTAGGAAGGGGAACAGGGTGGCTGGGGTGGGGTGGGAGGGGTTTTGCTGATTATATTTTTGTTTTGCTTAGATTTTGAATCATTAATGTGTTTCCTCTTAAAATAGTTAAAATACCAACAAAATCATCATTTTCTTTTTCATCTCTCCTTTTTAATTGTCTCAGAAATGAGACTACTTGCATTTTTTTTTAATTTTTAAAAAGAAAAAAAAAGAGGTAACAACAGAGAGCCATTGACAGAAAGTTAGGCCTAATTGCAAAGAAAAAAAATGTACATCATTTTTCATCTGGAAATGTGTTTTAAGGTGCCCCTTTGTATTAAGGATGTTCAACCAAATGTGGCTGAGTCTTTTCATCAATGGAACTAGTAATAGGGATCACATAGGGGACTGTATTTTTTAAAACATGTCCTGTGAATTCCTCTAAGTAGAAGTGATTTAGAAATCCACTTATATTGTAGCCTTCTCTTCAGACTTTATTGTCATCAACATCTGCTTTTTAAAAGAAACCAGCTTTCATCCTGGGAATACTGCTGAAACCTGTCAAAGCTGCTTACAGGAACCCGAGTGTCTACAGTCTGGGGGAGTGGACTGCAGCCCACATGCACACCAGAGGCTGGGCCGAGGCTGGTACAGAAACCAGGGTGAAGGGCTAGGCCACAGAGTCCCCATGAGATAAAATCAGAGTACTGACTGGTTGGGAAAACAGGGTCGTGATTCCTCAGTGCTTTTAAGATGTCATTAGTTTACTGGCCAAAACAAATGAATACTCCAGACTGACTAAAGTAGCCCTAGCATCCTCAGAGTCCCACCTCCTTATAATTCTCTTGTGCCAACTGCCCTAATTGGCTTTCCAGTCTTCTGAGACATCCTAAATGTCCCCACTGTTTGGGGGTCACACTGTGGGTTATATGCTGTCCTCATTTGATAATCAACAGACGATGCCTTCTTTAATTATATCCTCCCCATAGAAAAGGGGGCAGGACTAGGGGAGCACATTTCAGAGTCCACTTGGACTCCCTTGGAAGTTATAGGAGGCCATGGGACAGGAAGTTGGCAGATAGAGTTTATCCTCTTTCTCTCTACCCAATTCACCCTTCATCATCGGTGGCTGGGGGTGGATGGGTGGTTGAGGGGAGGATTTTATTGTGTTGTCAACTCCCGTGTTGTCAACTCCCATGTTTTGGAGTGAATGGTCTGTGCTTCTGGATTGTTCTCATTGTCTCTAACTGTCTAGAAAGAGTTTTTGTCTAATGGGGCCTAGCTAGTCTCTGCCATATACTAAGGTCCACTCAGAGATAGACAAAGCCAGAAGTCAGGGTCAGACAGAGACTTAGGGTGTGCTGGGCCCCATCACTGGCACCTTTTGAAACTGGCAGCCCTTAAACATTCATTAAACAAATGGAGTAAACAATAAAAGCAGTGGATAAAGAGCAGAGAAAGGCACCTAGTTTTGCCCCCCATTCACATAGTAAGTTCTGCTGCCCACACTCACCTCCCCTCATCACCCCCAGAGATGTTAGCAATCATCCATATTGCTGGAGTACACACATTTTGTGCCTTATTGAACTATTCTTCTAACTGTTCCCAAAGCTCTCCTTAAAAGCATTTATTTTATCCTACAAATATTTATTGAGCACCTATACAGGCTGGAGATACTGCAGTGAATCAAATGGTTGGTAGCCCCATAAGTTATTGCATTTATTTGGCAAATGTAATATCTGAGAGGCATCATTCTGAGCCCTCTGCAAGACTCACTTATTTTATCCTCATTAACAGCCCTTTGAGTTCAGTACTCTTTTTACCCGATTTTACAGATGGGGAAATTGAGGAGCAAAGTTACAAACTTAAGAATCAAAGCAAGATTTAGACCAGAACTGGACATGGAACAACAGACTGGTTCCAAATAGGAAAAGGAGTTCGTCAAGGCTGTATACTGTCACCCTGTTTATTTAACTTCTATGCAGAGTACATCATGAGAAACGCTGGACTGGAAGAAACACAAGCTGGAATCAAGATTGCTGGGAGAAATATCAATAACCTCAGATACACAGATGACACCACCCTTATGGCAGAAAGTGAAGAGGAACTCAAAAGCCTCTTGATGAAAGTGAAAGTGGAGAGTGAAAAAGTTGGCTTAAAGCTCAACATTCAGAAAACGAAGATCATGGCATCCGGTCCCACCACTTCATGGGAAATAGATGGGGAAACAGTGGAAACAGTGTCAGACTTTATTTTTGGGGCTCCAAAATCACTGCAGATGGTGACTGCAGCCATGAAATTAAAAGACGCTTACTCCTTGGAAGGAAAGTTATGACCAACCTAGATAGCATCTTGACAAGCAGAGACATTACTTTGCCAACAAAGGTT
>NW_011494673.1:556858-570118 GCF_000754665.1 Bison bison bison | reverse complement strand
GGGAAACAGTGGAAACAGTGTCAGACTTTATTTTTGGGGGCTCCAAAATCACTGCAGATGGTGACTGCAGCCATGAAATTAAAAGACGCTTACTCCTTGGAAGGAAAGTTATGACCAACCTAGATAGCATATTGAAAAGCAGAGACATTACTTTGCCAACAAAGGTTCGTCTAGTCAAGGCTATGGTTTTTCCTGTGGTCATGTATGGATGTGAGAGTTGGACTGTGAAGAAGGCTGAGCGCCGAAGAATGGATGCTTTTGAACTGTGGTGCTGGAGAAGACTCTTGAGAGTCCCTTGGACTGCAAGGAGATCCAACCAGTCCATTCTGAAGGAGATCAGCCCTGGGATTTCTTTGGAAGGAATGATGCTAAAGCTGAAACTCCAGTCCTTTGGCCACCTCATGCGAAGAGTTGACTCATTGGAAAAGACTCTCATGCTGGGAGGGATTGGGGGCAAGAGGAGAAGGGGACAACAGAGGATGAGATGGCTGGATGGCATCACTGACTCGATGGATGTGAGTCTCAGTGAACTCTGGGAGTTGGTGATGGACAGGGAGGCCTGGCGTGCTGCAATTCATGGGGTCGCAGAGTCGGACACGACTGAGCAACTGATCTGATCTGATCTGATCTGAATCTGGCTTCTTCATTGAAATGTTTAACTTCCAAAAGTCCATCTGCTTCATCTCATCTGTTACTCCCTGTGGATCAGAACCTCTTAATCCAGAATATCCTCAGGGCAGAGCGTGACTCAGTTTTCCTCTGCAGGAGCAGACAAAAGGGGTGGAGCTCCCTACCCCACCTCCTCACAGATAACTGAGCAAAGATGGAGCAGAGCTTTACTCCAAAATCTTGTGGATTCAGTTCTCTCTGGGGATAACTTTGAACTTGAGGCTGGCACAAGGCAACACCTGAAATTCTCAACACCTACCTCAGACATGCTCCAGTCCAACGAATCTATAGTTTTTTGTGTATTGACTACATGTTGAAAGAGTAATGTTTTAGATGTACTAAATTAAATGAAATATACTCATAAAATTAATTTATCTGTTTCTTTTTATTTTTTTAGTGTGGCTTCTAGAAATTTTAAAATTTCCTGTTATGTGTCTGGTAACGTATTTCTGTAGAACAGAGGAAGCCCCAGACCCTCCTTTCCCTCAAAACAAATTAAAAGATTGGGACAGTGGAAGGGTTTGGGAAAGAAACAAAGAAAACTCTACAAGAAAGAAAGATCCTGACAGCCTTCAGAAAGCACATGATGCTGATCTTTATTCCATTGTAACTGCGGTGAGCATGTACTCTGTGTCAGGTATTGTTGCATGAACTCAGTCATCATTCCCTCTACATTCCCATAGAGAAAGTGCTTTATTATCTCCACTTTACAGATGAAGCAGCTGGGGCACAGAGAGGTTATGTAACTTGCCAAAGGTCATTCAGCTGGTAAGTGGCAAATTCAGTTTTTAACTTAGTCTGTCTCTAGAGTCTGATCTCTAAATTCCCATGGCTGACTGCTTCTAATTTTAGATTATTGCTATCAATCCAATCCTCCTGTGTATCAGTGTCAGGTTGAATTCCACTCTCCTCGTCTGAATATTCATGGCTTCACTTCCCTCTCATCACATCTCACATTCCTTACCTCAGCAACCGCTTCCTCCAAGTTCTGTCCTCCACCCCCAACCCTCCCACCTAGCCCAGAGTGCCCCCAGCATCCAGGGAAGAACTTTCCAAATGGAAGTGATGGGACTTTTCTGAACCTCTGAAAATAAAATGTGATTTTAAAAAGTGTCCAGCCAGGACAAGTACCAGCATGGTTGGACAGGGTGGGGTGGGTAAGGGAGGTAAAGAGGAATGGGAGAAAAGATATTCTTTACCATTACAAAGCATAACAGACTCAGGGATTGTGACCTTCCTTGTCCATTTAACAAATGGAGCAGAGGCTGGGACAAATGTCAGAGGCAGAGTCAAGGAGCTCTGTGCTAGGGTGTGGGGGGAGTCCAGATGAGAGGTTCGTGGTGGGGTCTGTAATTTGGTGAAATGGCAACTACATGGGGACGTAACACATTCAGGCAGTTCACTGACTCAGGCAGCATCCTGTCTCTGCTCACTCAACTATCTGTTCCTGGGCATCTGTGTATAGCTCTCTCCTCATCAGAGCCCCACACCCAAGTTTTGCCACCTGTGTCTTCAGAGAACACAGCAGGAACACATGATACCTGTCCCTGTGGAAGAGTCAGATAAGGCCAAGGGACTGCTCATCAGCAGGCAGTTTGTGGAAAGGTCTAATTGGATGAGTGAGAGGCTGGCCGAGACCTGTTCTTACTCGGGTTCCCTTCCTCCTGCCAAGGGCAGAGAGAGGACTCTGCAGCACTATATGGATGAATCAGAGGCTGGACTAGACACACCCTCTACACAGCACCCAGCCTGGTTGTGACCAGTTTGGGCCTTCAACATGGAAGGTTTCAATTTGGAGAATCTGCTGCAGAAACTCCAGCCAGATGAGCCCCACCTTGGTCAGAAGGGTGGCACACAGCCAATCTAGAGCAGCTCTGGGTTGCGTTCCTAGAAGCATCCCTAGGTGTTTGCCGAGCCACAAAGTCCTGAAGTCTTTGCTCACCTGGGGACAGCTAGTACTGACCTTTAGGGAGACAACAGATATGGCAGCCAGATGAACTTCCTGGCTAGTGATAGAGTCAGGGACCAAGGAGTAAGGTTGGAAGAAGAAATTCAACTGAACAAATATGGCCTGACCAAATACCACGTGCCAAGCCCTGCCACTGAGACCTAGATGTCCCAGCATACAAGACGAAGACTAGGACACCCTAAGGAAAAAGACATATTGGAAGGGAGGAGTGGGTAGGAGGACTGTGCTGAGGAACTGGGCTGCCCATGAGCTGAGATGCCACTGGAGCTGATCATGAGGAAGACACTCAGACTTCGGGGAGGGTGCTCCAGGCATAGGGGACAGCAAAGCCAAGGCAGAGGATGGGAGAGTCATGCAGGACATTCAGGGAATAGTTGGCAGAGCCGAGTGGAAGACAGAGGTGGAGCAGGAGGTGGGGCAAAACCTTAGAGGGCCCCGTGGGTCTTATTAAAGTCTGGAATGTCTTCTCTAGGGAAGACGGAGCATCAGAGTTTTACAGGTGGGAAACCGTGTTTAAGGAGGTGGCTGGGGACCTTGTGAAGAAAGGTATGTGGGCAGTGGGGGTAGAATGAGAGAAGGAATGATTCCCTCACCCACATTTATAAAATCATTAGCCCTTCGTCAATGGCCACATGGGGTTAAGCCTTGGGTTTTCAAATGATAAGGTATGGCCTTCGACATTTCAGGCGTGAATGCTCTAAAGATTCACGATTTCATGGACCTGGGGCACCCAGGCACGGTTTGGGGACTTGGATGGGAAACCTAGGATGGACTCCATTGCAGCGGGACCCAAGTGTCCCACCAGTCAGATGGCAGCAGGTGACCACTGGCACTAACTCTTCATACCTCTTGCTTCTCTCTCAGCAGCATCTAATCCTGCACTAAGTCCCACGCTGCCTACCTCTGCCAGTTCTGACAGTAAAGTTTTGCTGCGTGAAGCCCAAATGGGACCTATTTCAAATGAGAAGGAAAAACAAATAAAACCACCATGACCAGAGAGTAAACAGGTGAGGCGAGGGGCTCAGCAGGCTTCATATGTTCATAACGGATAAAACCATTCATTCTAAAGAAGGAATCAAAATACTTCACGGTTTTATTTCATTTGTTTATTTATGGATTTATTGTAGGAAACCAAAAGTGAGTTGTCTTCCCTCAACTCTTGGATCAATGCTTTAGAAACAAACAGCTTTTAGATTTGCAGGGGGCAGGGGGATAATTCTGCAATTGAGTCAAGTTAAAAACTTTACTAAAAGAGCCCTTTTCTTTCCTATCCCCTCACCCCACTCTCCAAGTGAGGTGTTTGGGAGGGCAGGTTTGGGAGAAGAACTGGAAGCATTTGTGCATCCCTGCCTCCCGACCAGCGGCCAGGGTCCCCAGTGCCCCCCTTTCGGCTGTGGTCCTGTGAATGGCAGATTCCTCTGTCCAGGTCAGGTTTCCAATCACCATAGAAACAAACTCGAGGCAGTTTCATTAATCATTTAGAGCACGAGAAGTCTAGGTCAGTCTGATTGCAGCATATAGGGTATCATCTCCCGGCCACATGGGACTCAGTCGATTTGAATTAAAAAAGATTAAGCTGCCCTGGGCTGCCTGGCCCCATCAGTTGAAGTTCTCATGTAACAGTGGTCTCTGGAGCCATATGGATTAGTGAGTGAAGCTATGCATTTATGTGGCAGGATTCAGTGAAACATTAGATGGCTGCAGGTGTCTGACGGGAAGAGGACAGGAATCACATACAGTTGGGTTTTTTTTTTATACTTGTTGCTGTTCTTTTGAAACTGGAAACAATAACTCAGTTTTATTTCTCCAGTGACAGTTACCACTCTTGCTGACCGTGAAATGGTACATTTGTTACCCGGGGTTTATGGCTCACGACGAAATAGCCCTCGAAGAGCCGGGAACAGCCGTGTCCCATGCCTGCTCTGGGGTAGCGGGTGAGAATGCTGACATTTTTTTTTTCTTCCTTTCCGATGGAGTGGTAAGACATGCATCAAATAAATATTAATGACATTTTCGTTTTGCTTAAATCAAGATTTATGAACCCCAGGAAATTGACTTAGAGGCAGCTACAAATCAATGTGACTCTGAAAGAGTCGTATAGGGATCCCTCCTAAAAAAACACGCCCCCTTCCAAAGTACCCACCTTATTTATGGGCCACTTCAGGACTTCAAAGAAGTTCAGTCACTTAGGCCAGATTGTTTTATTGCTTCGTGAAGCTAAGATGTTTCAGGGGGAAGATGCAGGTTACAAGGTATTGGGAGCCCCACTCGGGCACTGGGCAAAAGCTTTTCGTATATTGAACTGTTGAGCTAAAGCTTCTTACACTCCAACGTCCTATGGAATCACTCCTAAATCTTCTCCTTTGACTCAACACTGTCTACAGTTCCAGGTGCTAAGCCCCAAATAGAAAGTTTGTACTCTCTTCTCCATAGTCCCCTTTCTTGCTGAGAATGTCAGAAGGCAGGAGCCAGCCTGAAGTCTGTGTCTGGTTCCTCAGCCCTCACTTAGCTGGGGCAGTTCAGGGTGGTGGACAAGGCAGGGGTCAGGAAACCCAGGTTCTTAATCTAGCCATGTCACTGCCACCTAACTGCGTTACCTTGGGCAGGTCATGCTGCCTTCTGGGCCTCTGCGTTTTATGTTTGAGAAGAGAAATATGACTATCTTCCTTGGGTTCTCTGATGCTAAAATCCCTTCCCCTTTACTAGCCCTTTATGGATCCAAAAGAGGGGCAAAGCTGGCCCCAGGAGTCTGATGGATGGGAGCCATTCAATCCAGCCTGGGTCCCTCTTTCCTTTCTCTGAACCCCACAGCAGATGGGACTCACAGGGCCACCCTGAGGGCCACTCTGTCCAGCCTCAGTCACCAACAACTCTGAGGGCAGCAGCCTTGGCTCTCCTAGCAGCCTGAGTCTGCCCTCAGAATCCCACAGCATCTGGCAGAGGGCTGAGCCCCTAGCACCCCCTTTACCAACAAATACTTTTGACTGAGTGACTCAAAATAGTTCAGCCAAAGTAGTATTAACTGCCAGAGTTTGTTCAGAAAGAAAAAAAGAATCCAGTACATAGGAAACACAGAGGTAAAGTTCCCAGGAGGAACCACCATTGGAGATGCTAGGAGACAATAGAGCAAATTGCTTTAGAATGTCAATGAGGGAACTTGGATTGTGGGCGTTAGTTGCTAGCTGGGACTTTGAGTAAATGGAGTCTCAGCGCGAAGGAAGAGCGTAATTGCTGGGGTCAGATGTCCCGGCATCACGGACCCAATGGACATGAGTTTGAGTAAACTCCAGGAGCTGGTGATGGACAGGAAGGCCTGGTGTGCTGCAGTCCTTGGGGCTGCAGAGTCAGACACAACTGAGTGACTGAACTGAACTGAACTGATGTCCTGGTGCTAGTTTAGTCTCTGTCACTGCCTACTGGCTGCAAGCTTAATCATGTGACTTTACGTGTTGAACTCTGATCCCTCCATGATCCTGCTTCAGGAAGAACGTAAACTTGCAGCCAAGGGCTGTGCTGCCAGCAGAAAGCCCTCAGCCGTCAGCCTGCTCGGGGACTGCCTCAGCAGAAGAGTGATTGCTCAAGGTCAGGCCCCCTTCCTGGGGCAAGCTGAGTCCAAATAAGTGATCCCCTGGGAGCCGAAGCTTCCCAGGTGGTGCAGCGGTAAAAAATCCACCTGTCAGTGCAGGAGACACAGGAGACACGGGTTTGATTCCTGGATCGGGAAGATCCCCTGGAGGAGGAAATGGTAACCCACTCCAGTTTCTTGCCTGGGAAATCCCATGGACAGAGGAGCCTGGCGGGCTACAGTTCACTGGGTCGCCAAAGAGTCAGATACAACTTAGCAACTAAACAGCAACAATAGGGGCCTAAAGGCCTGTCTTCCTAGGGACAACTTGGAAAGACTCCACAGGGCTATCCCAGCTCCACATCCCCTGGGGACTCAGCTGAGCCCTTTTTTGGACCTGCATCACAGCTTATCTTTTTCCTCTGCCCCATCCTGCTTCCATCCCCTCCCTGCCGCAGGTATGAAGCCCCAAAGCACTCTCTGATACATGTCCTGCCCACTAATTGCTAATCATTGTCTCAGGGTTTGTTTCCTAGGAAGCCTAGACTGTGACATTTCACAGCTCTGAGCCACATTTCTTCATCTGTGAAACTGACACAATGGTAGTGCTTAGCCCACAGGGCTGTGGTGCAAGTTAAGTGAGAGAAACCATGTAAAGCAGCTAGCTCACACTGCCTGGCATAAAGTGTCATATAGACTAGTCATACATCTCCCTAACAAAAACGCCTTATTTTGTAGATGAACTTGACTTAATTTTGAGAAATGAAATATGGATCTATAGAGATGAGATAAAGGGAATGGTAGAGATACTGCATCAATTGTTAGGTCATGTCCACCTCTTTTGCAACCCCATGGACTATAGCCCACCAGGCTCCTCTGTCCATGGGATTTTCCTACAAGAATACTGGAGTGAGTTGCCATTTCTCCTCCAAAGGACCTTCCAACCCAGGGATGGAACCTGAGTCTCCTGCATTGGCAGGTAGATTCTTTACCACTGAGTCATCTGGGAAGCCTCACAGAGATACTAGCTCTCCCCTAAATATTCTTCCCTCTTTATTCAGCAAAAATAGAACCCTGATTTTTAGCTGGGCACATGGCCACACAGAATAAAAACCACATTTCCCAGTTTCTCCAGAAGGTAGATATGACCATATGATTAATTTCTGGCCAATGAAATATATAAAAAGGTGGCATATGCAACTACCAGACAGGGAATATCCTTAAAGACAGAAAGGATGCTCTCTGTCTTTTCTTCTTCCTTGCTGAAATGTGAATGTAACGGCTGGGACGCTAGCAGCCACCTTGGGCCATAAGGTGACCCTGGAAATGGCAACCCAGGCGCAGCAAAGCAACAAAACAAAGAGTCTAAGTCACCCATACTAAGTGGCTAAGTCACCAGCCCTAAGTGCCTCCAGACTATTAGAGGAGAGAAACATACCACTGTTGCCTTGGGTTTCTGTTCTTCTATCCAAATCTAATCCTACCTAACAAAGTTGGATTTCCAAATGGATAGAGACCATGGCCAAAGACTCAGAGACTCAGTGGGTATGGGGCATCCCCAGGACAGCAAAGAAACTGCCCAGTCACTATGTTAATGATAGTACTTAATACTCATATTTGTGCTTTGTGATTTACAAAGCACTTTCAAATTATTTGCCATTCTATCTTTGTAACTCTATAAAACAAGAGACATTTATTATCTCATTTCTACAGTTGAGGGAACTGAGGCTCAGAGAGATGAAATGACTTGTCCAGGGTGACAGAAATTAGACAGCAGCGGAGTCAAAGCCAGAATTAACAACTTTTGAGGCCTGAAGCTGGATTACCCGCACGTTTGACAGTTCACCCCAGTTTAGTTAACAATCCTCTTGCCTAAAACCTGTAATTTACAGTGGTTCATACCTGGTTCCTACTTCTTTCATCATATCTTGCATCTTTAATGTCCTTTTGCTGACATTAGTGATCACCTACTATGTAATAAGCACTGTGCCTTATTGTGCCAGGTGGCTTTTATATGCACTGCTCTCCTTTCCCACTCCAAATAGCTCTTTATCCCCATCTCCAATTTCTGTTCTCTACCACACTTCTGCCCTCACAAAGTCTTCCTTGGTGGCTGCAAGAATAAGCTGCTTACTCATCCACTGTCCTCTGTCACCTCCTGGAGCAGCTTCCAGGTAGACTCATGCAATAGGCTCTTAACCAGATCTGAGTCAGCACCAGCGAGAAGGAATCTGAGAGTGGGTTCCGAAGGAGTCCACTGGTGTTAGACGAGGAAAAGGAGGCATTCTTGGCATTCTTGGAGTATAAGAAACTGTATTATTTTCCTAGGACTTCCATAACAAGTGACCACAAACTGGGTGGCTTAGAATAACAGAAATATATTCTCTCACAGTGTAGGCGGCTTGAAGTCCAAAATCAAGATATCCACAGGGTTGGTTCTATGTGGATGTTCTAAGGGAAAACATGACTCTCTCCCAATATCCTTGGCTTTTACAGGTACCACACCAGTCTTTTTTTTTTTTTAATTACTTAATTTTAATTTCTGGCTGTGCTGAGTCTTCATTGCTGCATGGGCTTTTCTTTAGTTGCAGTGAGTGCGGGCTGCTTTCTAGTTGCAGCACATGGGCTTCTCATTCCAGTGGCTTCTCTTGTCGAGGAGCACCGGCTCTAGGGCACGTGGGCTCAACAGTTGTGGCTCCTGGGCCCTAGAGCACAGGCTCAGCAGTTGCGGTACATGGGCTTAGCTGCTCCTTGGCATGTGGGATCTTCCTGGATTGGGATCAAACCCATGTCTCCTGCATTGGCAGGCAGATTCTTTACCCCTGAGCCACGAGGGAAGCTCTATCACACTAATCTTTACCTCTGTCTTCACATGGTATTCTCTGTCTGTCTCTATCTAAATGGTCTTTTCTTATAATCACACCAGCAATTGCATTAGGAATCACCCTAGTCTAGTATGAACGCATCTTAACTTGATTATGTCTACAAAGACCCTATTTTCAAATAAGGTCATATTCACAGGTACCAGGGGTTAGGACTTCAATATTTCTCTGTGAGAGACATAATTCAATCTATAACAAAAATCAAGCAGGGGCCCTAGAGCCAGAGAAACTACTTTCTAACCCGGCTCACCCTCACCACCGGTAAAACCTTGGGCAACTGAAATCACTTTTTGAGCCTCAGAGTCCTCCTTTCTGTGAAAAAACCTAACAGCGTGTAGGAGAGATGTTGAGACCTTAAATGAGAAAAAAATAAAGTAAAACACTCAGCTCATTGTTTGTCCCTTCCTTCTCCAGAGGGATACTAGAAAGAGGCAGAGGGGGTGGGGAAAGCTAAAGATACTTCCCGCAGTGGGGAAGACACAGGTGGCAGCTGCTATGTGGTCAGCAGAGTAGAGTCATGGCCACGAATCAGAACCAGCGCCCACCCCCAGAGTGACATAGAGAGACCCTTTAAAAGAGAGGAGCTGAGCTGCCTGTGGGAGCATGTAGAATCTGATACTGACTAGTTTCCTGCAGCTAAACCGGGCCAGTGGATTCAGAGGAGGCACTGGCCAAGTCCACGGAGACCACCAAGAAGTTAACAACTCTTCCTGGGCTGGAGGCACGTGAGGAAAGGAGCACCAGGTCAGCACAAGGGGAGAAAACCTAGGAACCAAGGGGGCAGACCCTGTTGGGGGAGATGAGGAAGTTGATGCTGCCCAGAACCAGGGTACATCCAGATCAGAGGAGCCATCGGAATCAGCCTCAGTCAGGTGGGGGCATCCCAGAAGGTCCTTCTCACACTGGGGGCAACCCCTCAGTGGGGAAAGAGAGAGAACCGTCACCAGGCCAGGCCCAGAGGCCTTGCTCTGCTCTCAGCGCAGCCTGGGTAGACATCTCTGAGTACGTGGGCATTCTGGATGCTTCCCATGGAACCTAGTAAAAACAAACCAGAGAAGTCCAGGGAAAGAGGTCAGATTTCTGGGAAGGATAGGGCAAGGAGAACAGAGACTAAGTCAGATGTCAGGCTGTATCCCTGCCTGGCCAGGTTTGCCAGGGTCAGTAGGAAAGACTGAGCATTCTGGAAGCTCAGACAACAGATTCTCTTGCTGCCTGTTCAACCTGAATGTGGCTGGTGCTTGCTCACCCTCAAAAGTCAGGATGGGCACACACTGGCCCACTTTTCCCCAAGTCACTCCTAGTCTCATTCCCCACCTTTGCTCACAACATCCACAGCTGCCCAGCAAGTGGGGTGGGGATAGAGCCTTGTGCCATTCTTGACCCTCTGGCTGGCCATGGCTCTGCAGTGCCCCTCCTGAGTTCTGGGCAGATAAAGACCAAGTCTCACTCACCTTCCATCCCCAACAAGCAGTGCCCACAGCAAGTCCGCTCTTCCTAGGTGCTCAATACCAGTAAATGGTACCCTGCATCCCCCCAGAAAGAAAAGTGATGCTGTGGACAGGGCAGAATAAGAAGAGTATTTTCCCCACAGGCTAAGGTTGAGGGAAGTAGGGAGGAAAAGTAGAAGGAGGGAGGGTGGAGCAGGAAGGACTTGGCTGGAGGAGGCGGCCGACTTGCCCACAGCTTTCATATCAACTCCCTCCACATCCACTGGCACTCAGTGAACTCTTTTGAAACAGACTAAAAGGTGTGAAACTAAGTATAAAAGTCCTAAGACTACTCCAGGGTTTTTCAGACTGCAGCACACACAGATTCATGCTCAGCTCCTCCAGGCTGACAAACAACCTTTGTCCCCCCAACTCAACAGAGTAGCATCCAGCTTTGTGGGTTTACTATAAACAGTTTTCTCCTGGGTCCAAATAACTCCCAGAGCAGGGCCATACCTTCTCTTCATGCCTCACCTCCTCAAATACACACAGATATGTACGTGTGCCCCTCACACACACGCAAATGCACAAGCAAAGCAAAGCTGGGTACAAGCTTACCAGACAATAAAAAGAACTCCATTGATTTATTACCAAACACCACGATCAACACCAGTGGGCACTGTGAGATAACAGGAAGATGTCAGATTGAATTTCTCACCCTGGTGTCCTTTTTCAAAGGTCAGGATGTCACCTGGAAAACTGGACACTGAAGATCTCAGTTAGGAGACATGTCCCCACCCACCTCACCACACACAAACCTCTCAGACCTCTCAGGCCTGGGTCAGCCAGATTTATACACTGTCTCAAGAGGCCACAATACACACTCAGTCTCCTTGCCCTAAGCCTCTCTCTGCAGGACAATGCTGCCACTGTGGTAGCTTGACCTTTCTCCAGAATGTTTGCATCCACTGCCCAAGCTTGCCCACTTTCCTGTATGTGGGAAATGTTGAGAAACTTGATCTTGGGCTCCAGGGCCTTTAGCACATGGAGCTCATGGGTATTTGAGAGACAGAGAGGGCTGGGAGGAATGGCCATGGTTTATACCCTCTTAAGGAAATCTGGAGAGTTCCAGTATAAGGTACCCATCACCCAGAGGGTGCTCTTGGTCATTGTGGGCCGTTCTAACAATGTACCAGGGGTTCAGAGGCTTAAGTGACAGAAATCTACTTCTAATTCTTCTGGAAGCTAGCAGTTCAAGAGAAGGGTGCCATCATGATGGGGTTCTTAGTGAAGGCCGCCTTCTTGTTTTCTTCTATCCTCAGAAGGCAGAGAGGGTGAGAAAAGGAGCAAGCTCTCTTCTGACCCTTAGAAGGGCACTAATCTTCTTCATGAGGGCCCCACCCTCCTGATCTCATTTAACCCTAAACACTTGTCAAAGGCCCCATCTTCTAATACTATCAAATGCAGGAGGGTAGGATGTCAACATACAAATTTGGGGGGATACAAAAGTTGCAAAGAGTCAGACATGACTCAGCGACTGAACAGCAACAAAACTTAGTCCATAAGATGGGAGAAACAGCAGTTCATAAACTCCTGCATTCTCTGCCCAGGCACCTGGGCAGGGAAAGCCTAAATTTCATCCCCAGGCTGGCAGTCCTCATGGGCTGTGAGGATTAGAAGTCCTCAGAGGTCATCCTAGTATGAAAGCCCGTCTCCGGTGTCCAAGGAAGCTGGTCCCAGCTCATTCTTGACCACTTCCAGGGACACAGGGCTCCTCCCTGTCCAGTAGCTACTAGAAAGTCATGCTTCCTTTTCTGGTCAGCCAGAGGCTGCCTCCCTATCTGCCCACTTTCCTTATCTCCTGGGGACACATGGAGCACAGCTAATCCACCTTCCACCAAACAGACTTCCAACCATACTCCCTGGAACATAACCAGTCAGCTTTGACCTGATTCCCCTAAGGGCTCTCCAGGCAGCATAAGAGAGTCAGAGTTCCAAAGGCTTCAAGAGAGAAAGTCAGGAAAGTGACTTCTTCTCTGTGCCTTGGTTTCTGCATATATAAAATGGGGATAAGAATGAAATCTAGCCCCTAGGATAGGTATGAAGCCTGCAGGAGTAGACACACAGGATGCCCAGAGCATGATGCAAGCTGTGCTGTAAGGGCCTAGTACAGGTCAGCTACCATCATCCTATATGTGCATTTCCGCATTTTTTAATGGATCTATTGTACACGATCCTCTGTAACTTGGTGTTATATCCTATATCATTAGTCTTCAAAGCATTTTTAATGGCTGTCATATTTCATCTCGGGAGTTATGGTAATTTATCTAATCACTCTCAGAGGGCTTACTTCTGTAAACTATATATATATTTCAGCCCAAGCTCCTAGGTCAGAGCCACCAGGGCAGGGGAAAGGTGAGGGACAGACCCCTTCAGAGCTGCTGACCCTCCTGCCCCCACCCTCCTGGTATCCGTTGCCTCCCTCCTTTCTCAACTGGAATCAATCACCCTCGCTTCCGGCCCATCCCTGTTGCCCCATAACATCAATCAACAATAAGTCACTTCTGGGTGCCCAGGCCAGTGCCAGCAGCGCCAGGGCATCTGGGAGAAGAGGGCTT
Source organism: Bison bison bison (assembly GCF_000754665.1). Taxonomy (NCBI): domain Eukaryota; kingdom Metazoa; phylum Chordata; class Mammalia; order Artiodactyla; family Bovidae; genus Bison; species Bison bison. The sequence continues at coordinate 556,988 of NW_011494673.1, read as the reverse complement.
GACCTGCCTTTAAGGACCCTGTTCTCTGTGTGGGAGGTAAACCATATGCAAAAAGGACCAGGGAGGTGGTGCCCTGAGGGAGGGTCCTCAGAAAAGCAGAAAGGATGGTCTGGTGGGAGCTCCGTTCCCT
>NW_011494673.1:546084-556758 GCF_000754665.1 Bison bison bison | reverse complement strand
GGAACAGGAGGGGGCTGGCTGGAGGGGATAGTCCAGCAGGAGCACAGCTGTGAGCCCTTGTGGGGTCATAGTCCTGCTAGGGTCTGAGACGGAGCCGTCCTTTGCTCCACAGCCTGCCTGGGGCCAGATTGAGGGGCCCCAGCTCGGAACTAATGCCCCCGGTGGCCAGGGGCAATCATTTCAAAATGAAGGTAATGATCCAATTAGTGGTTATCCATCAAGTTCAGTTATCTTTCCTTGGGCTGGGGAGCAGAGAAGCTGAGTAAACACGTGCCTTGGACTGTGACATAAAACCAGACCCCCTCGCGCTGGAAAATGAGTTCAAGATGCGGCCTAAGCTGCCTCTCAGGACCTGCAGGTTGGCGTCTCTCTGGCCCCAAGAGCCAGGAGAGCCATGGAGCTTACAAGAAGCAGCACTGGTGAGAGAGCAGCCCCCAGCCTCGGCTCCTTCTGAGCAGGTGGGAGGGGGCTGTGAAGATTGGGGAGGCCTGGCAGCTGGGGGTCTGGGAAAGAGCTTCACAACCCCTGCCAGTATCCGACCCATGTCCCAGTCAGAAGGCTTGGGTTCAGCTCAGTCCTGGCCCCCAGGCCCCAGCTCTGAGCTTCCCGAAGCATCTCAGGCCTCCCTGGCTCTCCCCCGCCCCCCATCCTCCCCACATTCACCATTTGTGCAACTCAGCTCCACACTGTGCTCTGTGTGAACCTCCTGACTTAGACTTGAGGCTCCCTGAAGATGCGGGCTTTCTGTATCTTCCCATAGGACAGAATTTACAGTTGGAAGGCACTCCCGGGAGTCCTCTACTCCAAGCATCTCACTCAAAAATGAGGAAACAGGGACTTCCCTGGCAGTCCAGGGGTTAAGAATTTGACTTGCAATGCAGGGCACACGGGTTTGATCCCTGGTCTGGGAGGATTTCACACGCAGTAGGCTACTGAGCCTGCGTGTCACAACTAGAGAAAAGTCCAAGTGCCACAATGAAGAGCCCATGTGCCGTAACTAAGACCTGATGCAGCCAAGCAAATACATAAATAAAATGTTCAAAAAGACAAATGAGGAAACGGTAGCCCGGGAATGAAAAGTGATTGCAGGCACACTCTGACTGTGAGAGCTCTCATTCATTGAATGGATGTCCTCCAGTCTCTTACCCTCATCCTCCCCAGAGGAGGGCACCAACCATCATGTTCAACAACCACTCTAAAATTGGTGCGTCATTCACCAGCCCTCCCCTCGCTCTGTCCCCTCATCTGGAAGGCCCTGAAATTGTTATCATTGAGTTTGAAACTAGCCCTCAGTTTTTCCTCATGGTACCCCCACTCCCTGCTCAGACTGTTGGAAGAAGGCATCACGGGATTATCCTGCCCCATCGTTTTCCTCTCAGAATCTCACACCACTGTACCCCAACCCCACCTGATGTTCAGTGCTGCCTCAGGAAATTATTTGGCAGAACACAACTCAAACCTCCCACTGACTTGGCTCAGCGTGGCCTTGCCACACCAGTGCATCCCGGCTCCTCTTGCTGCTGCTGCTGCTAAGTCGCTTCAGTCGTGTCCGACTCTGTGCGACCCCAGAGACGGCAGCCCACCAGGCTTCTCCATCCCTGGGATTCTCCAGGCAAGAACATTGAGGTGGGTTGCCATTTCCTTCTCCAAAGGCTCCTCTCGCTAGCCAGACTTTACAGGGACCATTGAATGACACACCATGCCCCCCAAGTCTGGAAAGATCAGAGAATGAGATGACTGAGCCTGGAGCACCACCCACCCCTCTGCACTCTGTTCTCTACAATGAACCATGATGTGGAGGGACTCCTCTACCCGTCCTGGAACCTACCCCTCCAGTCATGATCTGTCCTCCAGGCTCTTCAGAGAAGATGATACAGGGGCCCAGCACTGAGGCCTGCCCTCTTCTGTAGCAAGTGTGCAGGAATTGAGGCACAGAACTCACCAGTCTGCAGAAGTTTTCTAGTGGATTCACTGCTCCTTCCTTTTGGCCTGACGAGTGATCAATGACCTTGAGTGGCTCTCTCTTCTCTGGAATGCAGGTCCTTCTTTCAAATGGGCCAGTTTTCCTTGTGTGTTCCTCTTACATTGATCTCATTACGCATGAGCCACCTGCATATTAATCGCAAAATGTTTTAAATAGTTATCAATTTTCTTTTCCTCAGGCCTCTTCTGTCCCCTTCTCTCTGTTTCTATAAAGGGTATAAGTTCTGTATCTAGATTCATCTCTTTTTTGTGCACGTCCAGTAGTTCCAGCACCATTTGTTTTTTTATCTTTGCTCCAGTGATTTGCCTTTGCTCCTTTGTCAGAGATCAGTTGACTGTGTTTAAGTGGGTCTATTTCTGGGCTCTCCATTCTGTCCCACTGATCTATTTGTCTGTTTCTGGGCTCTCTATTCTGTCCCACTGATCTATTTGTCTATTTCTGGGCTCCCCATCCTGTCCCACTGATCTATTTGTCTATTTGGCTCCAACATTGTTCTCTTTCGATTTTGTGTTGGCTCTACTGGGCCATAAAAATGTCTCTCCATATACATTTAAGAATAGGTTTGTTGATATACACAAAATAACTTGTTGGAATTTTTATTGGGATTGCCTTGAACCTATAGATAAAGTTGAAAAGAACTGACTTCTTGACTGTATTGTGTCTTCCTTATCCATGAATATGGAATATCTGTCCATTTTTTTTTTGATGGAGATAGGTTTCATCATGGTTTGACATCTCTGATATCTTTCCTCAGAGCTTCATAGTTTTCCTCATATAGATCTTGTACATATAAACTTTGTTAGATTTATACCTAAATATCACATTTTTTTATTGTGCTACTAGGGGCCTCCTCTGTCTCTTTCCTTCTATTTCAATCTATGAAAATCCTACTCAACCATCAGCTACCAAGTTGAATCTCAGCTCTGCACCTGTATGCAGTGTGTTCCTGGGCAAGTGATTTAACACTTTTTGATTCTCAGTTTCCTCACCTGTAAGATGGCAGAAATAAGTATCTTGAAGTATTGTTAGGATTAGTAAGATCAAGGGCAGGCTCAATGCCTGTCACTGAACAGGCCATCTGCTAAATGGTAGTGGTTATTAGTGTCATTGTTCTAACATTATTTCAAATGCCACCTCTTCCATGATGCTGCTCCTCATTGCTTCATCCAAAAATCATACCCACTGCATCTTTCTCATAGAATTCCTGCATGTCACCAAGGAAACTAAGGGACTAGGGAAGATGGGAAGATAAAAAAACTTAAGTCAAAAAAAAAAAAAAAAAGAAAGAAAGCTATTCAATAATAGACTGGTGATTGAATGAATAAACCCAGGAGGAAAATGAGTTTCATCTCATGGTAACATGAGTTGGGAAGGTATTATTTGAAGCATAGAAAAACAGTACTGTAATTAATTAATGGTGTCTACTATGGGCAATGAACCCTATGTAATGTATTTGCCAGTGATGAAATAAACTATAGATCTATAGGATATTATTAGCTGGATGTGACTTCCAGAGAAATTTAATCAAAACTCTTCATTCCATAGGTGAAGAAATTAGAGTGTATATTAAAATGTACAGTTGTATAAAATTTCTTCCCTCCTTCTTTTCTTTCTTTTTTCTGTCATTTGATTATTTCTTTAAAAGCATACAGCTGTGTCTCAGAGGAATTAGAATATAGTAAGTTATATAGTTCACTGTAGTCTACAATGCTCCTCCGTCCATGGGATTATCCAGTCAAGAGTACTGGAGTGGATTGCCATTTCCTTCTCCAGAGGATCTTCCCAACCCAGGGATCGAATCTGGGTCTCCCACATTGTAGGCAGATGCTTTACCATCTGAGCCACCAGGAAAGTCCAAGTTATATAGTTCTCAACTACAATTCCTATTTGCATCCAGCTCTTTCTTCCCCAAGTGAAACCCCAGAATGTTCTAGAAACTTCGAATCTAGAAAGAAGAAATATGTTGCTCCAGAACATAGTGAATGCTTACCATGGTCTCAAGAAAAACAAATAATGTATAAAACCATCAAATGAACAAAGCATGTGTGTTGCTCCTGCAGAAGAAGGATGAGAGGAGAGGTTACAAGGGAGAAGGATCCCCTGGCTCATGAGAATCTAAAGCCTGTCATCAAAATCTAGTGTCTGGGTACTTCAGTAAGAGAGGACTCAGGACCCATGAGGACTGTTGGTCAAAGTGTGGGGGATTCAGGATGCCAGCAGGTGACCTTATTGTCCTGAGACTTGGTTTCCTTGGGAGTTTAAGCGCTTATGGAGGAGGAATCATGCTACAAGTGAGGTCATCCACAGGTTGCCTCCCTGAGTTGAAGCCACCATCTACAAAACAACACAGATGACCGAGCATTTTACCTGTGTCAGCATTTGGTTCTCTCAACAACCTTCTGAGGTGCAAAACGTTATTTCCATTTTACCTGTAAAAACTGAGGTTTAGGTACGTGAGTTTCCCAAGACAACACAAACAGTGGCCGAGCCAAGACGTGCAGGCAGGGATTCTGACTCCAAATCCTTACGCCACCCCACACTGTCTGATGGGCCAGGCCCTCCATACGTGCTGTGCAGAGGTTTGAACAGAGTCCTGCTTCCACTCCAAGCGTGAAGGAGCTGTCCTCTTGAACTCCAGTCCTCTTAGATCCTAGGGTTTTGTTTCCACTGTTGCCGAGGCCAGGTCTCTGAGAAGAATATCCCTACCTCTGATGATCCCACTGGAGAGTCCCTGCTTCCTGAGGGGGAGTTCCACGAGGAAGGTGCAAAACCTGAAGCCCCATTTTCCATCAGGCCTCACGTGGCTACGCGGCACTAGCCGTCCACGAGGAGCCAGCCAGCTCTCGCTTGTTGTGTTTTGTTGATTATGCATCCTCTGCAGGGTCCAACCATATTAAATTGCTTCAAGCAGCCTATAAAATAAAGACAATTGCAATGCCATGAGGAATAGTGTATCTCCAACCATAAATAAATTAGGGCTCTAATTCCATCAAGGCATGTGGGTGACATCACACATCGTGAGAGCAGAGCTTTCACGGGCTGTTCACAGCACCACAAATCTAAGATGGAATTACCATCTTCGTTTATTTACATCTTCTGGTGGCTGGATTGCTGTGACAGATGATCTCTGGAAAGTCTGGTCCCTCCAGATTATGACCTCATGTTCTGCTCTTCTCCCCGCTCGCTTTTCCCTCCCCTACACTCTCTCTCCCACCCCCTTTCCTCTCTTGTTTCTCTCTCTCATACCCCTAAGCATTTCTCTCATTGTGTTTTATTTTCTCCTTGGTCTTGATAAAGAATGGAAGGAGGGAAGCACCTAGCACCAGGAAAAGATGGCAAATTCCAGACGTGGGGGAGGCTCAGGAGGAATGAACATTTCCTACAGCCGTGATTTGTGGCATTGCCCCAGGGCCATTTATCCATGACCTCTCTGGGGACATATAGCCTTTCCTTGCTTAAAATTTCAATTTAATTAAATCCACTAGGTGTGTTCTTGGATGTCAACCATGTCCTAGGCAACATGGGGCAGTTAGAACCATATGGAACCAAGGAATTTCAGAAGCAGACAGGCTTTCAGCAGTCTCTGAGTGAGTTCGACTCCTCGTTTTACAAATGAGTGACTCAAGGCCCAGAGAAATAAGGTGGCTAATTAATGACAGAGCCACGTCTAGACTGCAGAAAGAGTGAGAAACCTTAGCAATGTCCGCCTGGGCCTTACAGCCTAGTCAGAGAAGAAAGGCATCATCAAAAGAATTGGCTAATAACAAGAGAGGGCACATAATCAGAGCCAAACCGAGGATTACAAAAACTGAATTTGAAGGAGAAAGGAAGTGATATGGGTAGGCAAGTTTGGGACAAATTTCACAGAGAAAGCAGCAGTTGGGTTGGAGGCTGAAGGGTAGAAGGGGTCTCATTGGCAGAGATCAGAAGGGAAAACATTATAGGCAGAGAGACAGCCTGACCCATGGAATAAGCCTGGGGCTAGAGGAAGCATTGCCTAGACACAGAAGTTAATTGGAACCCCAGTGAGAAAGATGGGTCAATATCCAAGTATTAAAACTTGATGGAGCCACTGGACCCTGGGACTTAACCCTGAAGTCAGCTGAGGGTACTGGAAGTTCTTGAATAAGAAACTATAAAAAAAAAACAAAAAACAAAAAGGCATGTTTTGGAGCTTTGCTATGCAAAACGTGGTCTAGCGATAACTAGCATCAGCTTTACCCCACCTTGGAGCTTTTCTAGAAAAGCCCAATCTCAGTCCCACCCCAGGCCGACCAAATCAGAATTACATCATAACTAGATGCCCATGACTCACCAGGCACATCAACCTTTGTGAAGCTCTGTGTTAAGAAAACTGGCCTAGTGTGAAGGCCGCTTCTGGGTTGTTCTAGAGTTGTCCTCTCGTGTTGCCAGTTTTTTTCTGATTAAGGTTGACTTAGCAAATGTTATTACACTCAGAAATTCTTGCAAAATGAGAGAAACCAATTAACTTTTCACATCAAATGTGGTATTCATGAATATTAACAATTGATGAAGATGACAATATTAGATTTTTAAACACAAACATTTCTTCGTTTCCATTTTGCTGTTCTCTTTCTGGATTTTAGAGCCCACAGGCTTTCTTCCAATCATCAGATATTCTCTGAGCCCTTGAAAAGCTCTTAGGCATGTGTATCTGATGGATAAAATAGGCTGCGATGGGTCCTACAGGAGCAGGGACCCCCATACAACTCCAGGCAGCTTCTGGGGGGACATGGTAAGACCATGCAGGAAAGATGAGAGTCCCTGCTGCATCCAAGACCCTCATTTCATGTTGCCAGACGTTAAGGGAGCACTCAGTCCTGCAGTTTGATTCACTAAGGCTTTAAGGCTCTTCCCCAGATCCTGGTCCTGCCTGGGCCCAGGTGGTAGATGGAGCCAGCGATAACCCCATGAGCCCACAGGATGGGAGCTTAGAACTGGAATTAAGCAGATTTAAAGAAAATACATAAAGTCATATGTGTGTGTACCTGGATTTATAGACCAAAATGAGTACTTGCTCTATTTTCTTTAAAAAGGAAAAACGTACTCTCCTCCCAGGGCCTCCTCCTGCGGGGAGGAGAGAGTGCATTGCTTGAGGTAAGCCACAAGGGAAAGTGCAAAGAGTCAAAGGAGTCTTTCAAGCCCTCAGCTCTAGACTGACACTGACGCAGACCAGTGCTCCCACCACCACCACCAAACCACAAAGTATGTGCCGAGTCTGGGTCAGAGCTTCCTCTCCCAGGGACCATCACGAAGTGCTTGGGGTGTGCTGTCAAAGGCAGAAATTCCAGCAGGGTGCCCTCTGTAGTGGCTGACTTGCTTTGGTCTTCTGGGGACGGGGTTGCCCAGTGAAGAACAGGCCTGAGGGGCCAGAGTGGGTGTCTGTCTGCCTCTCCCTCCACAGGAGGTCTATGCAGGGCTGGGGAGTGCAAGGATCTGCTTAGAGTCTAGTCCTCAGTCAGCCCCCTCAGTGGGAGGCATTCTCTGAAGCTCTGGGTCCCTGGGCTTCCCCTCCTGTCAGAGAGACGGCCACAGTGAGGAATCTTCTGTGTCAACGAGAACCTTGCTGGGAGCCTCCTGTCTTGATTTCATCTTTTTAAACTGAGATTTAATTCACATACCACGAAATCCACACTTTTAAACAATGTGCTGGTAGGGACTCCCCTGGTGGTCCAGTGGCTAAAATTCCAGGCTCCCAAAGTAAGGGGCCCTGACCAGGGTTCCCTGACCAGGTTTGATCCCTGGTCAGTGAACAAGATCCCACACGCTGCAACAAAAGATCCTGCATGCCACAACCTTGATCTCCAGCACAGCAAATAAATAAAATAAATATTTTTTAAAAACTAAACAAAGTATACTATTCAATGTTCAATGTATTCCCAAGATCATACCATCATCACCATCTAATTCCAGAATATTTTTATCACCCTCAAAAAGAAACCCATGCCCATCAGCAATCATTCCCCATTCCTCATTCCTCTCATCCTCCAGCAACTGTTAATCTGGTTTCTGTCTCTATGGATTTGCCTTTTGTGGGAACTTCATGTAAATGGAATCACACACTATGTAGCCATTTGTGTGTGGCTTCTCTTCCCTTTTATTTTGCCCCAAGCCAACTTGTCTCAGTAATTTCTTATGAAGGTCTCGAAGTTACTAGTCTGAGAAAGGTGGTAATGGTCCTGGAGAAAGTTCTCCTAAGAAAAGTCATTGGCCTTTATCTTTTTTCAAGTGTTTCTCAGGCAGTTCCTCCAGACCCCACATCCTTGTTGGTACTCACCTTTACTGAGGGACAGGTCAACGCAAGTGACTACATTTCAGTTGAGGGCTGAGGACCAAGTCCTGTGCTTACAATACAAAGCAAAGGTTGGCCTCTGGTACAGAAATTAGCTCTGCTCAAGTACATCCCACCTCGCCATAGACATTTCATAACATTTGAATGGCGCTTGACAGTATAAAAAAGGCATGTGCAGTTGCTCGTAACTAAGGGGAAAGTGGGGTAAAAGACTAATCCAAGGTCACGCGGGTAAGAAGCAGTAAAGGGAGAGTTCAAATTCAGGACTCATGTTCCAGGGCTTTCCCCATCAGCTGCTTTCAAGTTTCTTAATGGCTCAGATGGCACCTGTGTAGACTAACCCACTAATCCTGTGGTCCTTATCCCTCCCCCAAAATTCACTCCCCACCACCAGAAAACCATCCTGGGGAAAAGGAAGTGAGCTGACAAGCAGACTCTTCCTTTTCTTTCTCTCCCCATCCTGCCTCACTGAGCTTCCCTCTTTCCACATCCTGCAATTGCATGAGTGGTCACCAACAGTGCTCACAATCCCATCAGCACTGAGGCCAAATGCTTAGTTTTCCAACTTTCTGACTGTGATCTCGAGAAAGTTATTGAACTTATATCTCAGTTTCTTCCTTTTACAAGTGAGGATAATATTCATACCTACCGTCAAGGCTGACAGTTGATATGTGTAAAGGGATTTGAACAATACCTGATATGTGGTAAGCATTCAATAAATGATAGATTTCATTTGGTACCATATTTGTATTTGGTACCATATTTGTATTTGTATTTCTCATGCTGCTGAGTAAAAAACTGTGCATACTAAGTCTTGAATGAAAGAGATGTTCATAAATATGAAAGGAAAGAAGAAAGGAAGGAAGGAAGGAAAAGGAAAGGGTGGAAGGAAGGCAGGGAAGGGGGGGCAGAAAGGGATTTATAGTAGCCTCTAACTGCAGAACAGGGGACTTCCCTGGTGTCCAGTGGTTAAGACTGCACACTTCACCTGCACAGGGTACCGTTCAATCCCTGTTTGGGTAACTAAGATCCCACATACCGCATGATGAGACCCCCCCCCACCCAAAACAAAAATCAAAATTAAACACAGAACAATCTGAAGCTAAGTTTTCTTTCATCTTTTAAAATAGCATCATATTCATGCCAAGAGAAAATTCCTGGAGTGCAGAAAAGACAAATGCATTGGCAATTATGAAGTTCACTTGAAGTTGCAGACAGAAAGGCTAGGCTGTGTCCTCTTTGTTGGTCAACTCCATAACAGGGTTGGAGAATCAATACTCAGTCCTTTAAAGTGCACTCTCATAACTAAGGCTGCTTGATTACATCAATTGCCATTTTATTAGATTCTCATTTCAGCATCCTAAGGGCTTGGCTTATTTCATCCTCTAAGTTGGCTGGCTATCAAGTTCTCTGTTGGCTTTATCTAACTTTTCTCTCTTTGTGATCTTCCTAGTGAAGTTTGATGTTCTCACTTCTAAAATGCACAGCATTTCCTCACGTCAGTATTAGGACTGCTTATTTGCTGATTTCCTTCTAGCTTACCCACCCTCATGTTGGGCAATGTTCTCAGCATCTGGTGAGAAGATGATGGGGCAGGAGGAGGTGATATTACGACAGGACTGAGATTCAACCAATGAAGAGGTTCTTTCTCTTGACTTTTTCTACATTTACTTGGTTTCCTGGTTCCCAATGCAGCAGCCAGAAAGAGCACTGGATGACAAACCTAAACTGGGCAAGACCAGCCACGGAAGCCTTCCACACCCTCCATGCTACGCTCAGAGGACATCTGTGTTATGAGTAGCCTTTAAGTAGCCATATTTGGACCTTAATGGCCCACTCTTCCCACTGTTCCAGAACTCTAAAAGCTGATTGGACCATGGGAAGACACCTAATCAACACCCAATCTAAAAAAAAATTCATACTCATCAGATTCTTTTCCTATGGCCTTTGAACCAGGAAATGACAAGGGCCGTATGTAGCCATAAGGCTACAACATAAAGTTTGTGATGTAAGAAGAAACCAGAGAAGCCATGATAACCTAGTATAAGCCAACATTACATGGAAGCAAAATTTATAAGTAACAGATCAGAACAGTCGCTCAGTCGTGTCTGACTCTTTGCGACCCCATAAATCGCAGCACGCCAGGCCTCCCTGTCCATCACCAACTCCCAGAGTTCACTGAGACTCACGTCCATCGAGTCAGTGATGCCATCCAGCCATCTCATCCTCTGTCATCCCCTTCTCCCCTTGCCCCCAGTCCCTCCCAGCATCAGAGTCTTTTCCAATGAGTAAACTCTTCGCATGAGGTGGCCAAAGTACTGGAGTTTCAGCTTTAGCATCATTCCTTCCAAAGAAATCCCAGGGCTGATCTCCTTCA
>NW_011494673.1:519276-545984 GCF_000754665.1 Bison bison bison | reverse complement strand
TAGACGGACCTTTGTTGGCAAAGTAATGTCTTTGCTTTTCAATATGCTATCTAGGTTGGTCATAACTTTGCTTCCAAGGAGTAAGCGTCTTTTAATTTCATGGCTGCAGTCACCATCTGCAGTGATTTTGGAGTCCAGAAAAATACAGTCTGACACTGTTTCCACTGTTTCCCCATCTATTTCCCATGAAGTGATGGGACTGGATGCCATGATCTTCGTTTTCTGAATGTTGAGCTTTAAGCCAACTTTTTCACTCTCCACTTTCACTTTCATCAAGAGGCTTTTGAGTTCCTCTTCACTTTCTGCCATAAGGGTGGTGTCATCTGCATATCTGAGGTTATTGATATTTCTCCCGGCAATCTTGAGTCCAGCTTGTGTTTCTCCCAGTCCAGAGTTTCTCATGATGTACTCTGCATATAAGTTAAATAAACAGGGTGACAATATACAGCCTTGACGTACTCCTTTTCCTATTTGGAACCAGTCTGTTGTTCCATGTCCAGTTCTAACTGTTGCTTCCTGACCAGCATACAAATTTCTCAAGAGGCAGGTCAGGTGGTCTGGTATTCCCATCTCTTTCAGAATTTTCCACAGTTTATTGTGATCCACACAGTCAAAGGCTTTGGCATAGTCAATAAAGCAGAAATAGATGTTTTTCTGGAACTCTCTTGCTTTTTCCATGATCCAGCGGATGTTGGCAATTTGATCTCTGGTTCCTCTGCCTTTTCTAAAACCAGCTTGAACATCAGGAAGTTCACAGTTCATGTATTGCTGAAGACTGGCTTGGAGAATTTTGAGCATTACTTTACTCAAAATTGCACAAGGAGTGCAATTGTGTGGTAGTTTGAGCATTCTTTGGCATTGCCTTTCTTTGGGATTGGAATGAAAACTGACCTTTTCCAGTCCTGTGGCCACTGCTGAGTTTTCCAAATTTGAGCCAGACTCAAAGAATTAGCAGGAGAATGGAGAAGATATACCAAAAGATTCAGACATACAGTGAGTTGGAGCAACCAGGCCATTAATGAGAGAGACAAGTTTATAGAACGTTAAATCTCAGGGTTGGGGTGGGGGTAGGGGTAGACTCCCTGGTGGCTCAGACAGTAAAGAATCTGCCTGCAATCCAGGAAACCTGGGTTCAGTCCCTAGGTCAGGAAGATCTCCTGGAGAAGGGAACGGCAACCCACTCCAGTATTTTTGCCTGGAGAATTCCTTGGACAGAGGAGCCTGGCAGGTCAAAGTCCATGGGGTCGAAAACAGTCAGACACGACTGAGCGACTAACACAAGCTCATCTCATACCAGCCCCCATAGACCTTTATTTTTTAAAGTACTTTTGTGTATTTTATAATTTTATAAACAAAAGTTTCCTAGTTTTGTTTTTTTAATTTTTTAAATGAAGTATGTTTGAGTTACAATCTTATATTAGTTTCAGGTGTATAACATAATGATTCAATATTTTTATAGATTATACTCCACTTAAAGTTATTATAAAAATATTGGCTATGTTCCCTGTGCTGTACATTACATCTTTGTATCTTGTGTATTTTATCCCTAGCAGTGTGTACCTCTTAATCCCCTTCCCCTATTTTGTCCCTCCCCCTACTGCTCTCCCCACTGGTAACCATTAGTTTGTTCTCCGTATCTATGAGTTCGTTTCTGTTTTGTTATGCTCAGATACCTTGGTTTTTCAAAAGGATTCAAAGAAGGCAAAAGCCCTTAAAATAACAAGTGAAAGTATGCTGCAAATCCTCTCTCCCTAAAGAAAAGCACCATTTATTTTTTCCAAAATAGTCTATGCACATGAAAACACAATTCACTCTCTTTAAAGTAAAAAAAAAAAAGTATACACACTGATGGGCAGCTTAGGGTGGTTTTTTTTCTTTAATTTTTGAGCATATTGTGAACCTTCTCCCAGATGGGTATAAACAGATTCACTTCAACTTTTTTCAATAATCACACAGGATCCCATTGTGTGGATTATGGAATTACAATTATTTATTTAACTAATTCCCTAATGATTCATCATTAGGGGGTTTCCAACTTTATGCTATTATAAATAATGTAATGAATGTATCTATTTTTCCCCCAATTGTATGAGTATTTCCAAAGGATAAATTCCTATCTGTGGAATTTCTGGTTCAAAGGATATGTACATTCTAATTTTTATAAACAAGACCAAATTGCTTTCCAAAAAATGTGCCAATTTACTCTTCCATTCCAGCACAGAAGTGTCTATTTCCCACACACATTTGCCAAGTGGGTATTAGCAGTATCTGTCATATTTCCTACTCTGATAGAAAATTTTTAAAGTTACTATTGTTTTACTTTGCCTTATATGTGATTGGAGAGACTGAGAATATTTTTTAAATTAATTTATAAGTAACAATTATTGTTTTGTATAATTAACATAGTATATTAATATATATTGTTTTATATAATTATATAATAATTAAAGTAACAATTATTTTAATTGGAGGATAATTACTTTACAATAGTATGGTGGTTTTTGCCATACATCGACGTGAATCAGCCACAGGTACACATGTGTCCCCCCCCATCTTGAACCCCCTCCCTCCTCCGTCCCCATCCCATCCCTCTGGGTTGTCCCAGAGCACTGGCTTCGAGGGCCCTGCTTCATGCATTGAACTTGCCCTGGTCATCTATTTTACATATGGTAATATACATGTTTTAATGCTATTCTCTCAAATCATCCCACCCTCGCCTTCTCCCACCTAGTCCAAAAGTCTGTTCTTTACATTTGTGTCTTTTTTGCTGCCTCGCATAAGACTTAAACATGTGTAACTTACCTTCTATTGATTTCTTCTGCAAGATTCTGTAAATGTTCTTTTCCCATTTTCTAATGAGTTGATGGGTTTTCCCCTACTCAGAATATACATATTCAAAGAATTACACAGATATCTGTGCTAGGAAACATTTCTAAACTGTTTCGTATATCCAGAGAGCATACCATTTCCAACAATTAAGTACTTCATGGGTCTTCATGGTAACAAAGTGGATAGTTTATGCAGTAGAAGTACCATTGATATTGTTTATAAGACTGAACTTGGGGGATTGCCTGGTGGTCCAGTGGTTAGAACTTCATGCTTTCACTGCCCAGGGCATGGGTTCAATCCCATGTCAGAGAACCAAGATCATGGAAGTTGTAGAACAACCAAAAGAACCACCAGAAACAACAAAAACTGAACCTCAGCATGAGAGACATCAGTAATAAGAATGTTTGCAATGACATATTACCTTGGATTCAAGGAAGGAGCACTTCAACACAGACACCACCTTGTGATGCAGAAGCAGACTGGACAACGACTCAAAACCAGGACAGAACGCTGCCTTGGACACCTCTTCTTTAGAAAGAGCATTACAGAGCTTGGGCGAGGCGGCGTTAACCACCAGAGCATGGCTACTATCATACACCTCTGTAATATCTAACTTACTGCTTCTACTGATGTGCTTGGGTTAGCTGCTTAATAAACTGTGTATTCTATTCCATCGTGTAAGTTCAGATCTGCTCAATTAATCTTTTGCTGTCCTTACAAAGACCCAAGAATCCTATTTTATTAAGGGATGATACCGCGACCAGGCAAAAATATGTGAATTAGGAGGCAGGGGTGAGGCAGAAACAGAGAAGACCAGCCAACACTTCCATTTACACAAAAAGAGGAGGGGTCATATTCTAATCCCATGGTGCCCAAGACCAGACACTTGATAAATATTTGTTAGTTCAATGGAAATTTTGATGGTGAAAGTCCCCCCTGAAAACAACGGATAAAAATGTAAAGCTAAAACTTGAAATGAAAACCAAGCATAAATAGGTTCATTTATATTTTATCCTTAGGCAACAGCTCTTCCCCGGGGGACATGGTTTTTTTCCTTCTCCTGGTTTTCAGTTTCTTCCTTCTGCAGCGCACACTTGCTTCTCCTTCTTTTACAGGTTGCATGAGACCAAAGGTATTACCAACTGCTGCTCAGTTTCACTGTGACCAATGATTGCACCCTTTCAAAGCACCAGCTGACTGGGGGCTTGTCCTGGCAGCCCCGTAGTCCAAAAGGCCTGCCTCGATGGCTCTGTAGCTTTCTCCAATGCACATGACTGAAAACATGCCTTTCCCAAGGAGGAAAATATGTAAGCTTTAGTTCTCAAGTTATGTTTCATGTTTACAACGATCTTCTCATCATCGTTAGTTGGATTAAATTTAGTGATTACAAAGATTTTTGTTTTTATCAATAATACCCTTGATCTTGAAAAACAAGGGCAATTTAAATAGACCCAGATGCTCTAAATTCCACCACATGTTTATTGCATGTTTTTAATTGCATTGTATTTGAGGCTGTCATTTAAATCAATTAAATGTGAATGTTATTCCTGTGGCCACGTTTCCCCAACTTCTCACACTAACCCTTTGCTGTTTCTAGTCATTAGGTTGCAAAATCCTTGAAGAGAAACGATTAATGGTAATTGTTATGTTCTCCCCCACACTTCTGTGAAACAGGTATATCCTCCAACCAAAGCCCACATGGAGCTGAAACATAACCCCAGGAAAAATTCCCTTGGCCCTGCAAAGTCATTGGATTTTAAGTCACTGCTCTCTTTTTATCCCCTTTCAATGAAAGATCTATCCCGCTTGAAAATGCATCAGTTAGTTTCATTATTATCACTACGATTATCAAGGACTCTTTCTGTCAATGTAATTCAACCAGGACTTGCTGTATGTCTGCTGAGCCTATAAACATTTCCTCCATCTGTAAATCAAAGCAGCTTCAGTGATGTTGGTCACGCGATGGTGAATTTTGGTGGGAGAGCAAAGAGGAGTGGGGACGAAAGGCATGAAATAATAAAAATAGCAGGCTATGTGGACAAAATAAAGAGAAGGCATGAATTGAATCCTGGCCTTCACATCAATCAGGGACCCTGGGCATGTCATTTAACTCTGTTTGAATTTTATTAGTAGTTTTCTCACCTGTGAAATAAGTGAGTCGGTAAATCCTGTACGAGAAACCACCCCTCCTGACACGTTGTATGGCTGTTTCTGCAACGGACCTGAACAGGGCCAGACTGCCTCCTGTTTGTGCATCACAGGGCCTTCTTTGAGAGCCAAGCTTCTTCCTGGGTCCCTGAAGTCTTGCAGAGTAAGGGGGAGCCTGAGATGTTGGCCAGAACCAGGGGAGGGCTAGGATGTAGAGGGGGCCCTCCTGGATGGTACTGGGGATCTGGTGCTAAGAAGGAAAGTCAGCAAGGGGCTTGCCCAACCCTTGGGATGAGGATGAAGGAGTGAATCTCTCTGTGGGACCCTCCCGGGAATGAGACAGGGCTGAAGGGACTGGATTTCTTAAAGCTTGACCGATTTTTACTCTTACACTCTTGCTTTCTGGTTTATCTCCCTTTTGCCCTCTTTTAAGAAGATTTCTTAAAGAAATTCCAGTTGTCACAGCTGAGCTAAGGCAAGTTGAGAAGAGGATTTGTGTCCAGTTAGGCTGGGCCATTAGAAGAGCAGCCCCCACCCTTGGGGTCAACAAGGCAGGAGAGGTGGGGATCAGGATGAGAGAGCCCCAGGGACCACTCACACTGCAGACCAGGGCCTCTTGGTCCCAGCTGTTCCTTCCACCTGGAGAATCTTCTTCCACAGCTAAATCCTTTTGGAGTTTTACTTTACCACAAAAGGCAGAATTCTGTCACATTATTTCCAAGTCTCATACCCCAGATATCCCAGTCTTTGATATCCCAGTTGGCTAACAACCCCTGTCTCATGGTTAGCTGGATCAAACACTCTGAACTGTTTTTAGCAGTGGTAAAGGGTTCCATGAGCCATCCACACTCTCTCCCAGGTCCCCAGATGACCCATAGCACATACTAGCTAGCTAAAGAAAGGTGCAGCCTGTGGTGTGAAAGAGCATTTCTCTGGTTTCCGTGCTCAAAGGTTGACTTCATCATCTCAGATTTAGCTCCAATCAATAGTGCAGAGCAGCCCACATGACTCTTCTTTTGTGATGTAAAGAGCTGGATAACCATGAATGGACACCAAGGTTGGGACCCTGTTCAAGAAGTTAATTTGCTGTCAGGGGTCAAGTGCCTTCCACTGGATGTCAAAAGGCCACTTAAAGATCAGTGTGAAACCCTTTGTCTTCTGTTTGTTGGCTAAGTGCTCCACCAAGCATGGTAAACAGGAACTCAGGGTTCCAGCAGCCTGCTTCCAACTCTTTAAGCTCAAATTGTAATAATAACAGCAGCTAACATGTTTGCTTGTTTATTTTTTCAGAACATAATGCATGCCAGACATAGATTATCTCATAAAATCCTCAGGATAAATGTATGCATTCGGTCTTATTTTCCTTATTTTGATAAGAAAACAGATTCAGAGAAAGTGATCCACCCAGAGTCACATAGCTGGTGAGCCGGGGAGGCCAGACACACACACAAGCTTGGCTGCCTCCCCACAAAGCCACACTGTAACAGTGGCTGGTCCTCATTAAGTTTCTTGTGGTCACTGGGACCAGACACCAACAGCGGCCGGATAAATAAATAAATACAGAAATAAGAGGGTATGGAGAGGACTTAGCATTTACTGGAAGATTTCTAGAAGAGCCCTCAGAATCCAGTGAAGAGCTCTGCCCCAAGGCCAGAAGGAAACAGGGTGGCTGGGGGCCTTTCTCTTCAGGGCGCTTGGTGCCAGCTCTCATCTTCAGTGGCTCAAAGTGACACCCTAGAGAAAAGAAGTCAGGCTATCCCAGCGTAGCCAGGTGTACATCTGCATCAATTAGCTTTGCCCAACAGGTCAGGGGCAGGAGGAGACACAAGGGTACCAGGAAGAGACAGGGGTACCCCCAGCTTCTCATGCAGGTGTCATTCTCCTCCCTGGCAACTGATGGGTGATACATGAATGGATTATCTACATAAACGTGGCCACAGGGCCAAGAAGGAGCTGTTCCAGTGCGCTTCTCTGCTTCTGTGCTTTCCTCAGACCCCTCATATCATTTTGGACTCTAACAAAGTCTGAGAGGTGCCCACTTTTGAGGCGCTGAGAAATAATTCTCTTTGCTAGCTAAGGAAAAAAAATAAAATGAAGACATCAGTGCCAGATGTGTGCATTGTGTATTGATCATGATATCAGCGAGCAGATTTGTCTGTGGCCCGTTTCAGGGGCCAGCTCCACAATTGTGCACAGCAGTTAGGGCTGAGGCTGGAGGCTGAGGCTGGGGCCCAGGAATCAGAGGTCTTTGACTGCTCTGCTTTTCAACTCCATCTGACACTCAACTCAGAGCCTGCATGCCTATTCACACATCTGTTCAGCACTCGCCTGCAATCATTTAAGTTTTATTATTGGACTTGTCACCATATTAATGTAGCTGTACATTTAAATTGATTTTAATTGTAAGTTTCCTGAAAAACCTCGAGTTTTCTGCAAGCATTAATTAACCGATGTACTTACATTAAAAACAATTATGTAACCTTAGACCTGCCTTCCTTGCTCACCATGTCAAAAATGGGGGTTTCATGTAATGCATAAAACATGTGGATTAATATTTCACAATTAAGGTCAATTTCCATTTAGAAAGGAAAGATAATTAACTGCCTCTCACCTGTACTCTCCTGACATGTTTCAATTAAGAAAACAATTCTTTATAAACTTTGTAATCTGGGTACTTGGAGAACACGTTAATGAAGCTCCCAATAAATAGAATTATTCACAAAATAAATCAGGACCCTTGGCTGCAAAACTAAAGTGGCATCTGTTGGCACATTAAGCCAATAAGGCTGGGGTTTGGGAAAGCTCGCACAAATGCACAGCTGGGTCCTTAAGCAACAGAGGGAAAAAATGTGGGGTTCTCTGGCCTCCACATTCACCTCACAGTAAGGCGAAGCCCTTCTCACAAAAGTGGAGTTAGGTGCCAAGACTTTTCCTTCTTCTGCTGCAACTTCCTAGCTGGATGACTCTGCAAGAGAGACTTGATCTCCATTCCCATTTATTAAATGGAAATAAGCTGTAACTGATGTTTTGATGCTTTTGAACTGTGACAATGGAGAAGACTCTTGAGAGTCCCTTGGACAGCAAGGAGATCAAACCAGCCAATCCTAGAGGAACTCAACCCTGAATATTCATTGGAAGGACTGATACTGAAGCTGAAGCTCCCATACTTTGGCCACCTGATGGAAAGAACTGACTCATTGAAAAAGACCCTGATGCTGGAAAAGATTGAAGGCAGGAAGAGAAGGGGACCACAGAGGATGATATGGTTAAATAGCATCACCGACTCAATAGACATGAATTTGAGCAAGCTCCAAGAGATAGTAGAGGACTGGCATGCTGCAGTCCATGGGGTCGCAAAGAGTCAGACACAACTCACCGATCGAACAACAAGTGTTGCTCATATTGCCGCTGGAATTGTACATGAGCCAGTATGTGCTTAGCACTGCTGCTGGCCTTCACAGGGACTCAGTAAAAGGAAGATGTTGCTCTCCTGTTCGCTGAGTCCAGGAGGAGAGGTCAAGAGAGAGTGTGGGGAATCTCTAGCTGTGGAACCCTGGGCAAGCTCCTCCCCCTCTCTAACCCTCCAACCCTATCTGTGGAGGAAGGTTCCTGGATCCTGTCCTTCCCAGTGGCCCTCCTTGACTTTGCCCCCAGCTCCCTGAACCCTCACTCCCTCTCACATGCAAGCAGCTTACCCAAAACCCCACACCCACCCATCAAGTTAAGGATGGAAGCTCCTGGAAGCCAAGGATATCATTCTTTAACAAGGTCTGCTCAAGATCATGGCAAAAGAGCAAATAAATCCCACAGCCCACAGCCACTGTTGCAACAAGGCTCTGCCTCCTTTCCTTGCCTGGAGAAACCAGCACCAGAAACACTTCTTGTTCCTGTTTTGAAGACTCTACGCCCCTCAGTTCAGTTCAGTCGTTCAGTCATATCCGACTCTTTGCAACCCCATGGACGCAGCACGCCAGGCTTCCCTGTCCATCACCAACTCCTGGAGCTTGCTCAAACTCATGTCCATAGAGTTGGTGATACCATCCAACCATCTCATCTTCTGTCATCCCCTTTTCCTCCTGCCTTCAATCTTTCCCAGCATCAGGGTCTTTTCAAATGAGTCAGTTCTTTGCATCAGGTGTTCAAAGTATTGGAGCTTCAGTTTCAGCATCAGTCCTTCCAATGAATATCAAGACTGATTTCCTTTAGGATTGACTGGTTTGATCTCCTTGCAGTCCAAAGGACTCTCAAGAGTCTTCTCCAACACCACAGTTCAAAAGCATCAATTCTTCAGCACTCAGCTTTCTTTATAGTCCAACTATCACATCCATGATTACTGGAAAAATCCCTCAGGCCTAAGCCCCTCAGGGCTGCTTAACTCTCCAAATGACAGACCTGACCCCTTGAGACCCAGAGTCACCCAATTGCATTCACTTCTAGATGTGTGAGGGTAGCAAGATGGGGGAAAGGGAGCCTGGGTCTAGTTCATCACCCCCACCCCCCACCTTTTCCGAGTGGCAAGAGAACTGGGCCCATCCCACTCAGCCTCTCCCACCTTCGTTTCCTTATCAGTAAGTGGGGTCTGATCAAAAGACCTCGAAGGTCCCTTGTGCTCCAGTTACATATAATCCTCTTTCTTCTTTCCTCCAGAATCTCTTATTTTATTATTTTCACAAAGTCAAAGACTCAACAGAGGCGTTTGACATTATTTTTCTGAAACAAGACATTTGTCCCCATTGGACTGGTGTTTTGAGATATGTCTTCAGTAATGTGTGTGTGTGGCAGGGAGCGGGGCAGTGAAGTTCTTTCCCTAACCCATCCATTCCACGTGGCTGTGAGATAGCTCAGTGAGATGAGCCTTCATCCAGGTTCAGTGGCCAGAGAAGTTCCATGGGGCAGATGATAGGGTGGGGCTCAGAATCGAGCCAAGGAGGCTGAGGGACAGGGGTCAGCACCCCCACCCGTGAGGGTGTCAGGTCAGTTTCCCATCATCCTCCACCCCTCAGTAGGCAGTAACTGGTGGAGCAGAGACAGGCACTCTGCCACACTGGGTTACTTTAGTCCAGATCTCTTTCCAGAATACCTCTGCCTCTCTATTCTGAGCAGAAAGCAGCGCTGTAGGGAAAAGGCAATGTTCTGGGCTAAGTTCTCATCGTTGCAGAGAGCGCCCCCCTCTGCGTACTAGTCACACCCTTTGCCCCTCCTGGGAGTCCTTTGGCTCACTCTCCTGCCTGACACCAGCACCTGCTGATACCCAGCAGGACGGTAGGAGTGCCTGGGATTTCAGGACACAGCTCAAAATACTGCCCTCCCCAAGCCCACCCCTAACATGCATCCTCACACAGTCCCCCAGAAGCAGCTGTTGCATAAATTCCCTGGCTCCAAGAAGGCTGCAGGGCAGCAAAGAGATGACAGGGAACGCAGACAGCCTCAGAAAGACAGAATCTGACTGTAAGCCAGGAGTCTCGGATTCCCTCATTCATCCATTCAACAAATGTTTCCTGCAAACCAACAAACCGCCAGGCCCTAGGGGACACAGATGTAGGGATGGAGATATGAAAGACACAGATGAGATCTGTGCCATCAGGGAGCTTACACTCTAGTAGGCTTAGAGAGACTATAAAAGAAGTAAATAAGACAGATAATATGGAGGAAAAGTACAACAAGGAAGATTCCCACTGGATGGGTCTACAATCTCAAATGGGCAATCAGGGACAGTCTCATTGATAAGGTGAAATTGGAACAAAGACCTAACACTGGTAAGCTTTTAGCCTGACTCATGGCTGGCTCTCTGGGGGAGCTGGAAAAGTCACTTTCCTTCCCTGGGTTTTCTTGGAAAATAATCAAGAGGATTAATCTAAATCAATAACTTGTAAACATACTTTCCTCTGTAGCAGACCTCTTTATTCAAATGAAGAAATACCTACAGCCCCATAAATTAGAATCTCCAGGTAAAAGAAGAGCTGCTGCTGCTGCTGCTGCTGCTAAGTCGCTTCAGTTGTATCCGACTCTGTGAGACCCCATAGATGGCAGCCCACCAGGCTCTGCCATCCCTGGGATTCTCCAGGCAAGAACACTGGAGTAGGTTGCCATTTCCATCTCCAATGCATGAAAGTGAAAAGTGAAAGTGAAGTCACTCAGTCGTGTCCAACCCTCAGCGACCCCATGGACTGCAGCCTTCCAGGCTCCTACGTCCATGGGATTTTCCAGGCAAGAGTTCTGGAGTGGGGTGCCATTGCCTTCTCCGAAAAGAAGAGCTACTCAAGCTAAATCTGAGTAATTTCAAGTAACACTGAATCATTGATTAACATAGTTATATCCCAAGTACTGGGCCTTCCCTGGTAGCTCAGTTGGTAAAGAATCTGCCTGCAATGCAGAAGACACCAGTTCAATTCCTGAGTCAGGAAGATCTGCTGGAGGAGGGAAAGGCTACCCACTCCAGTATTCTGGCCTGGAGAATTCCATGGACTATATAGTCCATGGGGTCGCAAAGAGTCCAACACGACTAAACAACTTTCACTATCCCAGGTAATGCATGGGGTGTGCTTATACTAAAAAGTATTGTTTATCTGAAATTCAAATTTAACTGTCCTGTCTTTTTATGTGCTAAATCAGGCAGCCGTACAGGTGACGTGGGGATGGGGAAGTCCTTCTCAGGCTCTAAAGTCCCCAGTGGAGTCCCCTCTCTGAGCCTTAGTCTCTCCGTGGACAAGAGATGATAGATCTCCAGGCACTAGAGAGAAACAGAGCTCTCAGATCTTAGAGACTTTCAGTAAATTACATGATGAGAAAGCACCCAGTGCTTTCTGGCAACAATGGGTGCCCAGAAATCGTTTTGTTTGGGTCTAGTTTTCTGAAAACCCACCTTGCCCTTTCACCCCGACACCCAGGCTTTCAGGAGGTCAACTTCTGGTCCATTTACCCCAGATGGTCCCTCAGTCCCATGGGGCCAGGAAGAGATTGATTAAGCATATTACTGAGTCTGGGGGAAAAGCCCAAGAGTGCTTGGGAGTTTTCTTTCTTCCTGGAAGTTTGCTCATTCCTGGGTTGAGAGTTGAGTTCTTTCACACTCATTTGTCTTGGAAGGGCTGGCTGTGGGCTATCCTGCCCAGTGAGAGTTAAACTGGACAAAAAGGTGACACTTTTCAATGAAAAACAAACAACAGCAATGTTCAAGGCTAGATAAAGACTACAAATTGGAACGTCAAAATATCTGAGAGCTCTGGTCAGGTACTGGAAATGCTGTCTTAATGCATGAGACAGAAGGAAAGCCCACAGCTTCTCCCCAGCCCAGAGCTTCAGAACATGCTGTGAGCAGCTGGGACCTCTCAGCTGAGCACAGTGCTAATTCTCCCTGGGGTAAAATCATGGCCAAGGCAGCCTGCTCTCAATTATCTGCCTTATGGCTTGTCTAAGGTGGAATAACTTCAGAGTGAGGGAGAGGGAGACTGGACAGAGGAGACGAGGTAAAGGAGGCCCTGACGAGGAGCTGGCAGAGCTGGAAGAAACCCTGACACGTGTCTGCGCCCATTCCTTTATTTCCTTTTATCTATTGCCACATAATAAACCACCACCAAAACGCAGAGGCTTCAAACAACAGTTTATTTCCATTTCTCATGTTTCTGGGCTCAGCAGGGAAGCATTTCCTTTGGGTCTCTCCTGTGATGGCCTTCAGGTGGTAGCAGGAGCTGCAGTCATCTCAAGGCTTAACCAGCCATGCCTGTGTCAGGCGTCCAGGCCCAGACTGTCCCAGCTTGAGGACACCTCCACCCACTCTTGCTATGGGGCTGCTTGGGCTCCCTCACAGCATGGTGGTCTCATAGCAGTGGACTTCTTATACCACAGCAGCTTTCTCCAGATAATATGTTTCCAGAGTCCAAGACAGACAGCTGCAAAGCTGTCAATGGGCTGACCCCGAAGCTACACAGTGTTACTTCCATTGACTCTGGTGCTTAAAAGGGCCAGCCCAGATTCAGTGCTGGAAAGACTACACCAGGGCATGAATTCTGCAAGGCGAGGGTCAGGGCAAAGAAGTGGGGTGGGGGGTGTATTTTGGGAGAACCAGCTACCAGAGGATTCTTGCTGCGTGGCTGGGGCTAGGGTGGGACAACAGCAGCCAGGGCAGGGGGGCAGTGGAGGGGGGCCGGTGGAGGCTGCCTATCAGCCCAGCTTCCAGGCAGAGCAGAAGCAGAATGACAACGACAGCCACTTTGCTCACTGATGTAAATGATACCCTCAGACCCTCAGAGAGTAGGGCTATGTGGAACAACCAACCAAGAAACCTCGGTCCTCATCCTGACTCTGGCTCCCTCTGGCTGTGTGTCTCTGGGCAACTCCCCAGACCTCTCTGGGCACTACTTTCCTCATTTTATCTATTTTTTTAAAGCAGTTATTTATTTGGGTGTATTGGGTCTTAGTTACGACATGGGGAACTAGTTCCCAGACCAGGGATCAAACTCAGGCACCTGCATTGGGAGCACAGAGTCCTAGCCACTGGGCCACCAGGGAAGTCCCCCTCATTTTAAAATTGAGGCAGTTGGATGAAATCACTCAAAGTTTCTGCTCACCTCTGAGTTAAGGAATGTGTGTGTGTGTGTTTACGTATGTGGGCGTGTTTACGTGCATACACTAAGTCGCTTCAGTCATGTTTGACTCTTTATGACCCCATGGAATGTAGCCCACCAGGCTCCTCCTCTGTCCGTGGGATTCTCCAGGCAAGAATACTGGAGTGGGTTGTCATGCCTCCTCCAGGGGATCTTCCCAATCCAGGGATGGAACCCGAGTCTCTTACATCTCCTGCATTGGCAGGCAGGTTCTTTACCACTGGCGCTATCTGGGAAGCCCTGAGTTAAGGAATAGAACATGTTATATGAGTTCATGACAGAAATCAAGTCTCTCTCTCAAGAAGCAAGGAGACCAGAGTCCCAGGGCTGTTCTCAGAACAGGCATGAAAACTAGAGGTGCCAAGTTAGCAGTCACCGATCTCCCCTCCTTTCTGCAGCAACAAAATCCAGGTGGCTAATTGGTATGTGGTATTCCAGGCGCCCTGCCCATCCCTTCCTGACTGTGCGCATGTGTGCCTGTGCATATATGTACACGTGTGTATACTTGTTTATGTATGTGCTTGTGGGGATGTAAATGTCAAGCAAGTGTCCCACTACACGTTGTTTCTGCTCAAGACTGCCAAATGGGTAGTTTATACTGGAAACAGCTCCAGTATTTATATAACGATGTGTTGCATGGCCTTTTAATTTAGTTCTCATTCCAAATGCATGACACGTCCTTTTGACACCTTGAAGAAATGTTTCTCAGATGGCAAGCTGGGCACTGCCGCTCCAGGCTGCAAAAGGAAAACACACAGCCCTGAAAATTAAAAGTAATTTAGGTCCTCTCAGGAAATGCCTCGCTTCAGGCTACTTGATGTGGTCATTTATTAAGTGACTTAATCAGGAAAGTAACGTAATCTCAGAGTAATTAAGTCCCTTTCTGGGCACTGCTGGATCCTCCCAGTGATGAAGGGGGTAAATGCATTCATAGTGGGACTATCAGAAGACAATTGATTCCTAGGGCTGAGGAATGGTTAGCCGTTCCACTAGGGCATCTCTGTTGCCAAGAAATGTACCTTAAATCACTGACTCTCAGGAAACTTCCTTTTGACTGAATTCAAGCAGTTTTTAACATGGTTTCACTTGCCCAACAGTGGGATGAGTTAGAGTTGTAAAATCATAGCCCATTAGGATCTGGGGAATCTCAAAGCTCTCCTGGCCCAAGCTCATCTCATCTTTCTGCCAAGGGAAGAGGAGGAATGGTAGTGTCTGAGGCTGTGTACCCTGTCTCTGCGGATCTGAGACCAGCACTCAGGTCTTCTTTCAAGCAGTTCAAGGTGCTTGGCTACTATAGAGGAGAAAAGGACTCTCAGACTCTGTTGGAATAGCAGAGTGTCCAAATAACCAGATGTGGGACTTCCTTGGTTGTCCAGAGGCTGGCTCCCTGTTCCCAGTACAGGGAGCCCAGGTTCGATCCCTGGTCAGGGAACTAGATCCCACACGCTGCAATTAAAAATCCCACATGCCACAACAAAGATCGAAGATCCTGCGTGTTTCAACTAAGATCTGGAGCAAACAACAAAGATCAAGATCCTGCATGTTGAAACTAAGATCCAGGGTAACCAAATAAATGAATAGTTTTAAAAACATATAAATAACATCATCTTTAACAACAACAAAAAAATCAGATATGGCTCCAGTGATGAGCAGGGACAAAAGGACTCAATGTTCTAGGAGGAGAAACATCCTATGCAAAATGTGAATTAAGTGAATGTTCAGGGGGCAAATTTGTTCAACAATATTTTTTGAGGACCTACTATGTGCCAGGAACTACTGTAGAAACCAGAAATACAGCCAAGAACACAATCTCTGGCCTAGAGAGGGGAGAGGGGAGGAAGGCAGAGGATATGAGAATGAGTGGATAAATAAATGGATGGATGAGTAATTATCGGATGGATGGATAATTAGTCAATGGATGGAAGGTTGCTACATTTAGAAAGATGTGTGCTTGCCAAGTTACTTCAGTCATGTCCGACTCTTTGCGACCCTATGGACTATAGACTGCCAGACTCTTCTGCCCATGGGATTCTCCAGGCAAGAATACTGGAGCAGGTTGCCATGCCCTCCTGCAGAGGAGCTTCTCAACCCAGAGATTAAACCCGTGTCTCCTGTGTCTCCTGCACTGGCAGGCAGATTCTTTACCACTAGCACCGCCTGGGAAGCCCCTTTTAGAAAGATAGCAGAGCCATAACTCAGAAATAAGTTAGGGCCTGGATGCAGAAACCTGGAGTCCTGCCCTTCTTTGCAAGCCTACAACACAACCAGAATCAACTCTCCTGCTCAAAACAACTTCAATGAATATCCAGTCCTCCCTCCCATACCCTATGCTGCTCCAATATTTGCCTTTCCCTTGAATCCTGGTTAATCTTGCCATAGTGCCCCCACCACCACCAGTCAAACCCCTCGTGCTCTGTGCTCAGGCTGACACCCCTCCCTAGCACGCCTTCATCTGTGCCTCCTGAGTCTTTGCCAACTCTCTGCTCCTCCACTTAGCACACTCTGCTCCCCCCAGGCCTCTTATCCTGGCCTGCCTGGGCACACACCTAAACTCTTCTGGGAGGTCTGCTGTACCTACTGGGCCCGTCTTATCTCCCCCACCCTCTGCTTCATTATCAGGGCATCACAAATGGGAACTGTCTTCCCCATCAGAGTCCCCGAGAGGGAGCCTGTTGCTGAAGACTTTAGGAACAACATAGACTTTGGACAAAGCAAATGGGAGGCAACCCCAGGACAAGCGCCCGCCTTGGCCTCACCCCTAGGAAACACTGAAACTTGGGCTTTCCCCCTAGAACTGGTTCCGTTAAGCCCCACCCACACCCACACCCTCTGCAGTGTTCTCCTGGAAGCAGTCCCTCAGAACCAAAACGGGGTTGAGGCCTACCTAGCTTTCTGGGCAGGGGTTAAGGAATAGGCCTCTTGGACTGTTTTATGACAAAAACTACTCTTCTGGTCTGGCCGGTGACTCAGCATCTTGGATCCCAAATGAAAAAAAAAAAAAAATCCACTTTCAACCTGGCATGCAGGAAGGGCACAGGGTCCAGCTGACTTTGTGAAGCCACGGTGCCAGGCTCTGCGTCCAACCATTTCAAATCCAGGCTCCTGAAGCTTAAAGGGCTCTGCCAACCTCCTAACCAGTCAGCAATGAGGAAACAGCACCTCCTGTTGGTGGGTTTGACCACCCCATTTTATAGATGGAAAGTTGAGGCCTAAACATACCAAAACTTCTTAAGGTTCCCCAGGTTGTTCCTCTTTCTCCCTGATATCTGGCAAGGCCCTCTCTGAACAAGTGAATGATGAAGAAGTAACTCTTCTTCAAAGCTGCTGCAACTCTGTACTGAAGGGACTATCCCTAAATATACATCAGTTTCACACGGGCCCAGTTTTTGTGTCTGTGGCAACTGGTGAGTAATACACATTCTTTCTCAGAATAATATTTTCTAATACATAAAATACTCATGATTGCAAAGAAAACCAATCATAATGAAGTATAATTATAAAAATAATTTTTAACGTGATACAGAATGTGTGTCTTTATTAACATTTTTTCTTTCTTGGTTGCACTGGATCTTCATTCACTGCTGCTAGGGCTTTCTCTAGCTGCAGGGGGCAGGCCCACTCTGCATTGTACTGGCCTATTGCAGTGGCTGCTCCTGTTGCAAAACACAGGATCTAGGCACAGAGACTTGAGTAGTTGCAGCACGCAGACTGAGTAGTTATAGCTCACAGGCTTAGTTGATTTGTGGAACGTGGGATCTTTCTGAACCAAGAATCAAACCCATGTCCCCTCCATTGGCAGGCAGATTCTTATCCACCAGAGAAGTCCTAAAACATTTTAAAGTGCAAGATCCAGCAGTAGGTCTGATCACTATCATAATTCCAAAGTATTGATGAGCATAAATATTTCAAGGTCCCTGGCAAAGGAAATGGCAACCTACTCTAGTAGTCTTGCCTGGAGAATCCCGTGGACGGAGAAGCCTGGCAGGCTACAGTCCATGGGGTCGCAAAGAGTTGGACACAACTGAAGCAACTTAGCATGCACACATGCACCAACTATGACAGAAAAATATCTGAGGTTTCTGCCAGTGGGATTTGCTATATGACACAGGGAGCTCCACCCAGTGCTCTGTGACAACAGAGAGGGATGGAACGGGGTGGGAGGTGGGAGGGAGGTTCAAGAGGGAGGGGACACATGTATCCCTATGGCTTATTCCTATTGATGTCGGGCAGAAACCAACACAACATTGTAAAGCAATTATCCTTCAATTAAAACGAAATTAATTAAAAACTCACCGGTATTGCCTAGTACTGCCATTGTTGATGCCCGCATTCTTGGAGGAATTGCTAAACGTTGGCTAGAGGTTAGTCAAAATTAAGATGCAATTTTTTCCCATCCAAGTTCACAGACACCTTGAATGCTGTCCCCTGGACCCATTAGTTCAAATTTTCACAAATTGACTACTTAAAGGTGGGATCATAGGCAAAAGTCTCACATCATTGTCCCAAACTTAGTGCTCAACCCACTTCCACACACTCAAGAAAATCTGTCCTGAACTGAATCAAATACTTCTCAGCCCTTCCACCATGCGTGGGGGAGTGGGTAACACACTGTGCCTGTTCTTGCCTCTCAAATCTGGGGTGCTTCCTTGTTACTGATACTTGTTTAGTCGCTCCGTCTGTCTGACTCTGCGACCAGGTGGACTGTAGCCTGCCAGGTTCCTCTGTCAATGGGATTCTCCAGGCAATACTAGAGTGGGTTGCCATTCCCTTCTCCAAGGGACTCTTCCTGACCCAAGGATCGAACCTGCATCTCCTGCATGGGCAGGGAGATTCTTTACCACTGAGCCACCAGGGAAGCCCCGGGCTCTTCCTAGAGGGGCTTTATTTTCATTAGAATATGTTTGGAAGCAGCTGAGAGTGTTAGATAACAGGCACCCTGACTGCTGAGGGGGAGACCTTTGCGGCAGGAAATGATCAAGAACAGTTCATCCTTAAAAAAAAATACCCTCCCTCTGACACCAGCCAGCTCAGGAGACTCGGGAGGGGGCAGTCGGAAATGAATCTCCATTCCAGAAAGAGCCAGCTCTTTCAATGAGACGCTTTCCCTCCTGCCCCCGCCATCGCTGAAATAAAATACCAGTAAGGTGTTGCACTGGCTCGTCCTTGCTTCCCAGCTCAGGTTGCCACTAGGACCCGCCTGGAGGAAGGGCGGAGGGACGGGGGAGGGGAGCGTCCCCTTGCACAGCACTCAGTAGTGCGGGCGTCGATTAACCCGCCTGGCATCCAGGCCGGTCTTCAAATCTCCTTCCTCCCTTTGGTTCCTGCCAAATCGTGGACAGTGTATCAACATTAAGGAACAGGTATATTACTCAGAGTAGTAACATAGGACATAGTGACATGCCCAGGCTGCAGGATTGCAAGCAAACTTTGGTTCAACCTACTCCTCTGCTTGCTTCACTAATTTTACCTTCGGCGCATCTCAAGTACAGCACTTCATCATCTGTAAGATGGGCCTATTGAAAGTATTCACCGCATAGGAGTTGTCAGGGAAGTCAATGAAATCTTGCTTGTAAAGCCCTTTGCTTCCTGTCTGCACATAAGAGCATTCAATAAAATATAGTTATTATTGTTGAATTAACAAAAACCTTTTTGGAGCTTATTCTGGGACAAGGCACCTTGTTGGGTGTTGGGCTATGTCCATAACCACACATGGGCAAGTGCTACTGGGAGAAATTCTTCAACCCAGTTCACTCTGAACTGCTATGAGGGGGATATTGGTGTGTGAGGAAATTGCCCATATTTACTAAAGGCTGAAAACAGTACTTGCCCTTGATGAGAAGGAGACCTCTTCTCACGTGCTGTGCGATGCAGCGGGTGAGTGCAAGGATTCTTCCACTCTTTTGCTTGTCAGGCTGAGGGCTGCTTTGAAGGGAGAGGAAAGCTTTGTCCTTGACCCCAAAGAGGTGCTATTAATAGAAACTCCAAGGAAGCACAAGGCCTCCCGGGTTGGCTGTGCCCCAGCAGCCCTTCCCCAGCACACACCACAGATCCAGGCATGAGCTCAGGACAGTGACATCCTGCAACAGAACGCCACCTTCTGTGGGTGTGTGCATATAAGCATGTCCTTGGAGAGAGGACTTGCCTCACATTTCCAATGGGGTCTCTGACCCCCAGAGTTGAGAACCACTGCTCCTCAAATTAGTTTTGTCCCATTCTGCATGATTCTCAGGCTACAGTGTGAGCACCAACTCCCTTTCTGCAACATGACTCCATTTGCCATGCATGGCTGTCACTTGATAGGGCCACGTAAAATTGTAGAATTTTATTCTACAAAATATGTAGAATCCTGTATTTTTCTACATATTTTGACTTTTCCTAGAAATCCCACTCTCACTTTGGAGAGCTGGAGGGATATAGGTGATGAATATAAATCCTTTGAGGCCTTCCTAGCAAGGTGGGTCAGGAAGACAGCATTCACCCAAGCAGTGAGCCCTGTGCTCACCCAATGAGACTTTCCGCGTTCATCACACTCATGCCCCTCTCTCCACCCTAATTCTCCCTGATGTTCAAAGTCCAAATCAAGACGATCTTTTGAAAGAAGCCTTCCTTTTCCAGCCAGTCTCGCAGTATTTCTTCCATCTTGACCTCCTCGCCCCAGTCATACTGATAAGTAGTGGTGTGTGGTCTTGTTATCTCCTACTCCACACAGATTGGTTCTGTTGCCCGACTCGTCTATAAACTTCTAGAAGGCAGAACAGTGTGGCTTTTCTTTTCTCCCCCTCACAGAGCCTCGCACAGAGTTGGACATGGACTAGAAGCCCTTTTATTAATAATACTCCTTAGATCTGATACTTGAGGAAAAGAAGTATATTTGTTACGTTGACTAGAATGGAATGAGATTGAACTGAACTGAATTGCTGGTCGGCATTTTCAGTATTGATATAGGTGACATTTGACTTTCTGGAAACATCTCAGATTAAATATAAGTTAGGAAAAAAGAAAATCCCAGTAGAAACTATGGACTCCTTAAGCCTGGCCCCATCTCCAGCCATGTGCTAACTATCCACAAAGTTTATAATGCATTGAGTGTACAAATTTTTCTAATTAAGAATGCTTGATATTTAGAAGG
Organism: Bison bison bison; assembly: GCF_000754665.1. NCBI lineage: Eukaryota > Metazoa > Chordata > Mammalia > Artiodactyla > Bovidae > Bison > Bison bison. Next base: position 525,278 of record NW_011494673.1, on the reverse strand, counting down.
AGAAAAGCTCAGTAACTAAACGTAATTATATTCTCTAGTTTCAACTCCTACCCCTCTATTGAGGTCTCTATCCCCTCAAAACTCCAAATCATGAACCAACTCTCATGGAAGTCTGGTTTGAGGGTGACCTTGAGATATAAACGGAGAGAGAGATGGTCCACATGGTTTCAAGAATTATTTCCTCATGTGAGCATAAATGTGTGTATTCATCATTTCCTATGAATACATGTGTGCTCTGCATGTCCATATGTGTATGTATAGGTATTTGCCTATATATACATTTGTTTACATGTATGTGCACACTCCTGTTTGATTCTTTGTGTGTGTGTGTGTGTGTAAATTCTTCCACATACCCTTAGGAACAAAGATCCTAAATTAAACTCCAGCTAAGGCTACAAAATATACTACTGAATAACCTTTGTGGGTTTAATTTCAGCCTCTTCCATGAGGAAATCTCATTTTATAAAACGTTCATGGACTTCACGATCTGAATCTGCTCTCTATATTTATCTCAACCTCAGTGCTTTTTTCCCGGGTCTGCTCCAGTCCTAGCCCTGGCTCCAGCCATTCCCCTTTTCTTATAACCTCAGCTGAATACAAGGAACACTCACCCACTCCTATTTCACCTTGCATCCACATTACATTATTTCTGTTTAAGCATTAAGGTGTTATTTGAAATTACATATTTTTGCCTGAATGTTCTATTTAGAAAGTTACAGTGCATATTTTTTGAGGAGGAAATATGTCAGCTGGTAGTACCAATCTACTGAGAATCAAGAGCTCCAATGCCCCTGTAATTATTAATCAGAGGCTGAAAGCAGGAGAGAGGAGGAGGTATGAGCTGCACAGCCATGGGTGGAGATGACTGCCTGCTGGTTTTGTAGCTCATCACAGACCCAACCACAGAAAGACCTGAACTTCTAGGGTCAATGCTGGAGGACTGTGTCCAGCGTGACTGGGAATATGTGTTCAACAACATGTGATTTCCTGTGCCTAGACACCTCCATGGACATGAACATGTGTGCCTGTGTGTGTGTGTGCGTGCGCAGGTGCCTGGGCACATGTGTGATGGACAACACTCCATGACCTCTGTTTTCAAACACACCAAAAGGCTAGATGCTTTGGGACTTCGGCCTATATAGATTAACTATGGAGCAGACTCAGCTTACGGAATCTAAAATTGAGAGTCATGTGTAGTAAGAAGTTCAAAAGAGCAACTTCAAGAACCCAGATCGTGCCAGCTCTAATGGGGGGTCTGCCACTGATTTGCAAAGGCATCACTATACATCCAGGGTATAGGGACAGGGTAAAGGGTCTTTGAGATGCTGTACAGGATAGACTGCTGCTACTGCTACTGCTGCTAAGTCACTTCAGTCGTGTCTGACTCTGTGTGACTCCATAGATGGCAGCCCACCAGGCTCCTCCATCCATGGGCTTTTCCAGGCAAGAGTACTGGAGTGGGGTGCCATTGCCTTCTCCGCAGGATAGACTAGACTTTAAAAAAGAAACGGTATGATGGGAACAGAGGGTAGGGGCTGACTCGGGAAGATATGTTTGTAACTGCAGCCCAATGTCCACTTTGCAAGCTCTTCCTAGGCAGTATTAATTCTGGCCAAATAAACTTGTAATAATATCAAAACTTTACCAAACATGGTAGATTGCAGGCCACCTGTGACCCTGCTTCAGGGTGGGCTCTAGTCTGTCTTCTTTTTCATCTCATGACATGGGCTGGAGCTGCACCTATCTGGGGTACAAGGGCAAAAGAAGAATGAGTCTTGGTGCCACCCTGCCATATTTCTAGAAGCATCTGCTCATCTACTTACATTTCATTGGTCCAAGCCTGTCTCATGGCCAAGCCCAGGATCAATAAGGTATAAGCGGGTGATGATGGGTGTCTACCAGAGAAGTGGAAGAATGGGTAGAAATCACTCCAGATGGCTGAAATCTTGAGAAAGAATCGGATAACATGGAAAATAAGCATGTTAAATACATGCAAATACATGCAATACATAAAATACATGCAAAGTCTGATTACAAAGGGCCTCCTAAGCCATGCTAAGGAGTCTACATTTCATCATGAGATTAATGGGTGCCATTAGACGAATTTAAACATGAGAATAGGACAATCATATCTGGACTCTAATTTGGAAGCCCTGGCTGATTTTTGATGGATGGACTGGGGAAGGCACCGCATTGGGGAGTGGGGAGAAGGAGGAAGCAAAGGAACTAATCTGTTTAATGCCTCTATGTAGCAAGCCCTAGACTTGGGTATTCCATTGCAAACCAGAACAGTAGCCCTCCAAGCACTTCATTCTCCCATGGCATGGTTCACAGTCCTGGGGGATTGGGCATGATGCCATATAGTCCTGCCCAGGTACCCATGCATCCACCCAGCATCCCTGATTGGAATGGGAATCACTGGACCTAAAATGAGCCTATAAGATTCTGTCTCTCTCTCTCAAGAATTAGGAACAGAGTCAGAGATTTTGGAGTGCCTCCTGAGTGCCCAAAGAGGGAAACACATGAAAAGGTAGGGAAGTATTAAAAGGAGAAGAAACAGAGAAAGCTGCTCTTCCCAGAGAGAACAAAGATCCTCAGACAGAAGCAGAGAAAGGAGACCCTTCTGCCACCCAGAGGGAGAAAAAGTGTTGCCTTGATAGCTATTTTCCAGTTTCTGGTTCCAGCCCGCTTAAGGCCAATGGTGTTCCCTGCCCTTCAATCCATGTGCTCACCTTGAATCCTTGTAAGAAATTCATTCTTTTGTTTCTTCTGTTGGTCTGAGCAGATTTCTGAGCTTGCACTCAGCCCAGGCACATTGGAGGCCATGAGTACATACCAGAATTTACCAGCTTGGGGCTAAGACTATCGCTGTACAGTTTTCCCTGGTCACAGTGGTCTTCTACCCTGCAGGGGTTTCAGGGAGCAAAGGCCACAAACCCCAGGATCTGGAGGCTGAAACCTGAGGCAGGCAGAGCTGGCTTCTCCTAGAGCTTAGACACATCTTCCTGACACCTGCAGGGAACTCTAGCCTCTGAGAGCTGGAAATGCCTGGGGAACCTGAGTTCAGAGAGAAGAAAGGTTTGGGGATAAGAGAGGAGAGTTTGATGAAAAAGCGCTCAGTGAAACAGATCAGAGCATAGACTCTGCAGATGAACAGCCTGGATTCAAGAACTCAGCTCTGCCATAGCTGCTGGACTTGTACTTAACATCTCTGAGCCTCAGTGTCACCACCTACAAAATGGAGCAGGTAATTGTGCCTGGCTTGTGGAGGTGTTTTGAGATGATGTGAGATAGCACAATATTTCCTAATATTACTTTTACTATTGAAAAGGAATTAATGGCAGCAAGGCTTATGGCTTTATGGATTTTGGTCTTAAGAACTGAAATTGCAGAGGCTCCTTACCAGCTGTATGACTTTGGTCAATTTGCTTAACCTCTGAATTATCTCCTCCTTTGAAAATGCTAATACTACCCAGTATATAGGATTATGGTACCCACTCTGCATTAGTATACTGTTTTGTATATAGAAGATACTCTACCCATCAAAGACATTAGAACAGATATTCCTGGCCATCTCTCTCAAGGAGCATGGGGCTGACAAGGAAGGAGTTAAGACAGAAGAGGGGAGTTGCTTCGTTTACTCTAGGTCACATATACACAGTCCACACCCACCTATGGAGCTTTCATTGTGAGTTCTGCTTTGCACTCAACGCTGAGAACAAATACAACAGGCGGAGAAGCCTCAGTCTCAACCCCAAAGAAACATGCGATGTCACACCCTTATGCAGCTATCTTTTCTTTGAGAATTGTCTTAATGAGACCAAAACCCTGGAAACGCCATAAGATAATGCAAAATATTATGGCAGCTGAAGTTCTCTTGTTCCTCTCTGAACGGAGACCCAGTCTTTTCACATGCTTAGCTCATTTCCTTTTCCCTAACCCTTGCGAGCAAAGTAAAGGTGTTTGTTACGCCTACTTTTTATTCCCCCTAGACTGGGAAACTGACTCCATAACATTGTAGCTCATCACACTTACCCTTGGTCACACTGTTACTTAGTGGCAGAGGCAGGATTTAACCCAGATAGCCTGACACCAACACCCACACTCTTTCCAAGGCTGCCATGGATGGTGAACTGCTGACACCAAGGGAGTTGCACATGTACAAGCTCCTCTCTTTCCAACTGCTCCAGAACCTCCGGTCACACACCTGAGCACTTCCCATGACGCTTAGCCCAGGTCTGGGAAACGACGGGGGCTTGATGATACTCGTCACCTCGAAATTAAATTTGCCTTTAGACACTTTAGTCAGGTGCTTTCTGAAAGCACACTGAACATATGCAACTGCGTAAACACACCATCCTATCATCCCAATGACAACAGCCTCAATTATTGAGCACCTACTGTCAGCCAGGTGCTCCCAAACTTTTATCTCCAGTCCCCAGTGCAACTGTATTCAATAAGCCAATGTTGAACGCTTTTTGTGTGTCCACTGGTTGTTATCCTCATAGGCAAAATAAGGCCCCAAGATTGCGTGACTTGCTAAACTGGCGAGTCTGGACCAAGGACCCAGGCCTGTATGCTGCCAAAGCCCATGCATGTCCTCTGCCCCACCCAGCCTACCTTCCCCATATGAGAGCATTTACTAACTGTATTAGAATGGGTGGAACACAGATGGTAATTTCCAGAGGGCCAACCACACCTGTCATCCCAAAACAGAATGCTACAGTGCTACCAGAGGACACCTATTACAGACTGACACTGACCTAGTCCCTCTGCACTGGTCTCGTGCACCGGTTTCCCTGAGTTACGTGATGTCCCTGGTAGGGCTATATCTTGTTTCTACCTACTTTATTAAAGCATTCTCACAGTGCTATGCATAAATTAATTAGCACACATTCTTCTAAAAGAAACAGCCCCTGGATTTTAGCCTTAATTCACAGAGACAACAAAATACAGTATTGGATTTCCAAGTTAAGAACAATCTTGGCTTTTTCCAGGTTCCCTTTTCAAAGGCATACTTACTGGAAAGCCGTGTGTGGCTGCCTTCAATGGCGGGGTGGGAGTGCCCTCTGGCCCAGGCATAGCCACCCAAGTCAGGAGAGCCAAGCGCAGTCACCAGCCAGGGGAAAGGGGTATCACTGATGAGTGGGGCTGATGCATTGTAATTAATGGTAATAAAAATAGATACTGCAGGAGAGAGAAGTGCCAAGCCAGGAATCCCTACTCTCGGATAGAATTTCTCACAGGTAATGGAAAGAAGAAAGAAATGAAAAAAAAAAGTCACTTCTTACAGGAAACCTGATCTACACGTTGCCTACAGAGGATTTTTGTAAAGTAACTAAGGAAATGCAACTAAAGAAGCAGCCCCACAAAAATGAGAATAGCTCAACTTGGAAAACTCTCCTGCAGCCCAAGGGAGCCTGGTACTGCTACAGGCAGTTAGATCTCGAATTGCTAAGAGCAGAGCGTTAGGTCTGTCGCTTCTAGGTAGCCCTTTGGAGGCTACAGCACCCAGGACTTCTGGCTGGAGAACGCCATGAGTCTTCCCCTGCAAAGAAAGGAGGGAAAGAAGCAGGCTGGAAGCAAAGCACGGGAGGAAAGAGGAAGAAGAGGGCCATTTTCTTATTGGCCTGGTACTTCCCAGTTGTTGCTGACAGTCTAATCCCATTGGTCATTTCGTTCGAACATCTCCTGGATGCCCACTGTGTGCCAGGCAGATCCAGAGTCTCCAGGGTGTACATGCGACGGTGAAAAGCCAGTGACGGTCCCTCAAGGATCATGGGACCAATCCCTGGCAACTTACTGTGCCCTGGGACGGGTGTGTGTCTGTCTTCATGGTAGCGCGCTGCACGGACGCGCCCCACATCTCGTGCCCTCTCTGCCCGCGCTACCGGCCGGTTAGTGCCGGGGTTGGTGAGCAGGAAGGAACCGGTGGCCCTCCCCCGGCACCTCTCCCGGCTTGGCTAGAGGCCTACGGGAAACTGCGCACCGACCCACCGACC
>NW_011494673.1:518521-518864 GCF_000754665.1 Bison bison bison | reverse complement strand
TGGGAGGGAGCGCCGCGCGGGTAGGAAGGGCTCCGGGACTGAGCCGGGACCGCGGGCGGGGACGGAAAACCCCGAGCCGGGCCGAGCGTCGTAGGCAGGCGGGCTGCGCCCGGGACCTGGGGACCCATCTCAAGTCCCACTCGGCCCTGGCGCCACCCCGGGTCAATTCCCCGGGTTTGCCGGCCTCCAGTCCAGCCCCGAGCCCTAAATTCTCGCTCTTTTCGTTTGAGCAAGATACCCTGTGAGCCCGCGGCCTCCAAACCGTTTGCTCGAGAGGGCGCTCCAGGCCGCCGCGTGGGTCCGGAGCAAAAGGCAGGCAGGGCGGAGGGGCAGCGGCGGCCCC
>NW_011494673.1:515273-518251 GCF_000754665.1 Bison bison bison | reverse complement strand
CCCAACCCCAGCCCCGACGCCCCAGAGATTCAGAACGGCCAGCAAGGCCTGAGGCGGGCGGCGCAAGGGCCCCTGTCTGCCCAGCGGATTTCTGCAATCTGTATAGGCTGGAGAAATAAAGAGAAAAGTTCTGGTCCTCTGGTTTGGCAACGAACCCCTGCCCCCTTCTCTGCTGGTCGTTGCAAATAGCCAGCTAGCATTTCCTTCACCTTAGCACCCCCTTCCTTCCGAAAAGCTCCAACTCGAAGTGAGGGGAGCCCTTGGGAGGCTGGTTCCTCTGTTTTCTCCCTTTCTCCGAAAGTCCCTGGAGTGGGCCATGTGCCATCCCTGGGATGGGAAATGGGTGCCATCTGGGGGTGCCCAGCCCCAGACTGTCCCTGACCAAGAGTCAGGGCAGGGGCATTTGTCAGTGTGGGCTCATTAAAGAACACCCATCCATACCTGCTGCTGCCTTCCCGAAAGTCTATCCCAGGGGCCTCCCAACCTACTTGGAGGTGAAAGAGACATTTCAGTAAGACCCAAATTTCCAGAGGTCTACAAAAGTTTTCTCCTCCGCAGCCATGGAGCTTCTCCGATTTGTGCAGAACTCTCAAGTGTGTCTTAGGGGAGGAATAGACTGCATATTTCATAGATTCCTTGGATTGGTTGGAGGGGGTGGCGGGGGAGGTAGACCCAAGGCATCTGGCACCCTCAGGCTCTCCAGTGGCTGCTCTGAGCACTGGAACCTGGGGCTGAGATTGCCTTAGGGTCAGGCTGGTATCTATCAAGTCCTGGAAGACTCAAACACCTGCCAGTTGCTCTATCCTGTGGGGCAAAGGCTGACAGGGAGGGATGCAGAGTGTAAAGAGGCCCTAGCTGACCTCAGGAGCCTTTTTTAGGGCAGGCACTCAGGTGCCACTGTTAGCAATAGGTTTTAGCCCATACCTGCTAGAACCAGTTTCCTACAAATATGGAGAAAGGGAGAGTGGCATATGGACATATATGCATGTATTGGGTAATGGTGATACAGGATTTCTGTGCTTACTCTTTTCCTATGACACACACTGTATTGTCCAAGATGGCAGGTGCCATGGGTGTACTCCTGGCAGGTCTGACTCTTGGGCTCAGCGCCCAGAGGCCACAAAGAGAGCAACACTAGAAAGGATAGTAAGTCTGAAGCTCCAGAAAATCTGCCTCAGCTGAACATGGGCAGGACCCAGTCCCAAAAGAAGTTCAATCTTGCAGCTCCAAGGGGCCACTGAGGGGCATATTCCCAGTAGAAGCTGTGATTGAGGGTGCAGTTTACCCACCTTTTCAAGGTTAGTACTCTTAGACTCACTCCAGCAACAGGGACCTTAAAGATCACAAAGACCTCACCTAATAGTGGAGAGAATGAGGTGGAACAGACTGTAAAGTGGCCCAGAGTCTCATGCCAGGAAGTTATTGCCCAGTCCCACCCACCTGTACCAGACCAGGGTGCTCCCCACAGCTACAGCCTGATGGTGCAGTGGCCATAGCTGGGACCTGCCTACCTGTGGCTGAGAAAGGGGTCTTGAAAAGAGTAGGTTGACCTTTCTTGGGACCAGTAAGGTGGTCCCAGGTCTGAACCTCACTGCAGCCAGGGATATGTATTTCCCCATGTTTTCCAGAGTCCTCTAAGCCCGACTCTGAGATGAACTCTGTGTGGCAGGGCACAAGACTCTGGATAAAGTGGCCTGGACACAGCAGGGCTCCTCCCAGCAGATAGATACAGGCTCTGAACATGCCACCTGAACTTTTGCAGGGAGCTGTTCCTACCACTGGTTTGGAACATACTTTGATAACCCTGTGGTCTCAATACACCTGGACAAGCCCCCAGAGGCAAAAGTCCTAGGGAGACTTGGGTTCCACTCCCTGCAAGTCCCCCAGAGGACTGCTAGAACGCTAGAGCAGGGAACTTTGGGAAATGTTGCTAAGGGTTAGACGAATAAATAGGTGCCTTGCTCAAAAACACCACGCAAAGTCAAAACCTGAACCGGGGGTTCTGGGACCCCCCCCCCCCTTCCAGTGTTCCTAACACCAACTTCCGAGTAAATTTAAAGGGATAGGAACCGAGAAGCGTGACCTAGACACAGACTGCACAGTCCTAAACTGAATGCTGAGCCCAGGCTGTTTTGGCCTGGGTCCTGGCACTGGGAGCCAGCGAGACTCCAGCCTTCAGGCGAAGCGGAGGTGGAAAGGACTACTCAGTGAAGGATCTAACCCCGGGGCTTTTCAAAACCGTAGAAACAGCCACAACACCCCCCTCTTCCACTCCAGCTCTCCCATCTACTCGCCTGCCCTTCTCGCAGAGAACCAGCAGCACGTGTTTACATATGCTCCCTGACAAAGAAGTAAAAAAGGCAAGATTCCCCTTTTAAGCCCCTCATTCCGGAGCTCAGCGACCCGGTTCTCATGTTGGAGTTGGCCAGAGCCGAGTCGGAGTAGAGAGGCCAGAAAGGGAGGGGGGATCTTGCCTCCACTCGGTCCTCCCCGACCACCCATAGGGGAAGCGCCACGAATTCAAGATTCCCTGCCCTCGCCTTCCCGTGGGCAGACCACCGGCTCTGCCCACCGGAGTTAACTTCCGTAGAGGCAGCACGGAAGTGCCGGGCGCATTTCGGGAGGTGGGACCCGTGGGGTTAAGTCTGTGTCCCCGCCCAGCGAGAAGCAGAGAGCGCTCAGCCGGGCGGTACCGGCCGCGGGGCAGCCGGCCCGGTTAGGAGACGAAGGAAAGGCGGGATCCTCCAAGAAGTAGATTGTCAGGCGTCTGCCTGTGGCCACTGCCAAATTTTCCCCACTTCTCTCTCTTACTCCCTCCCCCTTTCCCTAGCAGACCGGTTGGGTCCCGAGCTCCTAGGATGGGGGTGGAGCACTGTCAGCAGGAAAAGTCAAATCTTTGAGGGGCGCCCGAGAGCATCCAAACTCTTCCACCCCACTGGTCGGCTCCTGGGCACAATCCACCCGGCAAACAGCTGCCC
>NW_011494673.1:514797-515173 GCF_000754665.1 Bison bison bison | reverse complement strand
CGATCTGCCCTAACTTTCTTCCCCATCGTGGCTCCCTCCGCCCCTCTCCTTCTTCCCGGCACCCCCTTAAACAGTCCTCCGCCTTCTCTTCTCCCACTATCTAGATTCCCACCATGGTCCTCCCCTTTTCTTCTCCGCGCGTCTCCTCTCCGCCCCCCCCACCCCACCCCGATCCAGCACCTTCCTTGCTCTTTGGGCGTCCGCCCCGTCAATCACCGCCGCCGCCAGCCCCAGCCCGGCCCTCACCTCCTCCCAGGCTTTTGGAGAGCCTCCGGCTCCTGTCTCGGGCCGCCCTCCGCTCTGCGCCGAGCCGGGCGATCTGTCAGCGGAGCCGGCCGGGGGGAGCCGCCTGGCCCGCCGGGGCTCGGGTTACCAG
>NW_011494673.1:506116-514697 GCF_000754665.1 Bison bison bison | reverse complement strand
ATGGCGAATAATTTGACTCCGACTATTGTCTGGCGCGGGCAGGCCCCGGGTCAGATAACCAGACCAATCAGGGCTCGGGCCGCAGCGCCTCATGCCCGCTTAGAATAATATTATTAAAAAAGCAGCGAGCAAGCTAGACGGGAGGGAGAGAGCGAGAAGCGAACGAGGGAGCGGCGGGCGGGAGGGCGGGAGGGCGCGGAGCATGCGGAGCCGCGCCGCGGGCGGCCCCCGGGCTTGGACGAGGGCGCTGGCTAGGCGCGCGGCCGGCGGGGGCGTGGAGCGGCGCGGGATCCACGGCCTGCGCGGGGACGTACTGCAGTGACTCCGAGTTTGCCGGGAGCCAGAGCCAGGCCAGGGGCCCCAGTCCGCCTCTTGGCTCAGGACGGTCCGGCGGGGAGGCGCCCATGCCGGACCGCGCGGCGCGCTGAGGCGCGCGGGCGGGCGCGGGAGCAGCCGGCACCATGCCATGCTACCCACCTTCGGCTTCACGCAGGAGCAAGTGGCGTGCGTGTGCGAGGTGCTGCAGCAGGGCGGCAACATCGAGCGGCTGGGCCGCTTCCTGTGGTCGCTGCCCGCTTGCGAGCACCTCCACAAGAATGAAAGCGTGCTCAAGGCCAAGGCGGTGGTGGCCTTCCACCGCGGCAACTTCCGCGAGCTCTACAAGATCCTGGAGAGCCACCAGTTCTCGCCGCACAACCACGCCAAGCTGCAGCAACTGTGGCTCAAGGCACACTACATCGAGGCGGAGAAGCTGCGCGGCCGGCCCCTGGGCGCGGTGGGCAAGTACCGCGTGCGCCGCAAGTTTCCACTGCCGCGCTCCATCTGGGACGGCGAGGAGACCAGCTACTGCTTCAAGGAGAAGAGTCGCAGCGTGCTGCGCGAGTGGTACGCTCACAACCCCTACCCCTCACCCCGCGAGAAGCGCGAGCTGGCAGAGGCCACGGGGCTCACCACCACACAGGTCAGCAACTGGTTCAAGAACCGGCGGCAGCGCGACCGGGCAGCCGAGGCCAAGGAAAGGTACGAGTAAGTAGAGCTTCCACACCAGCTTCCCCAGGGGTCGAGGGAGAGGGGGTCCCGGGACGTCTGCTCAGCCCCTGGAGAGGTCTGAACTGGGCCCTTGATCCCAGCCAGGGCCCTGCTGCGGCCTGATCTAACCCGGACTGCTCTTTCGGGAGACCAGAAGATCAGAAATTTGTCTAAAGCGGGCAAAGCAATCGGAAAGTCATCAACTAATTCCCTGGTCTCTTGTGCGCAAACGTGGAGAAGCAGCGAGCCTCGGGGTCAAGGCAAGACAGTAGGCCTGGATTCCAGGCAAGGGGGGCGGGTACCGCAGGCAGAGCCTGAGAGTTCTCTGAAGGTTGGAGGGCTGAGGGGTTTGGCGAGGACTATCGGGGTTGCGGGTTTTAAGACTGCGTGCGAGAATTCACCAGCTCTTCCTGGAACTTTCCGTCTGCCTCACTCAGCAGCACCAGGCTGTGTGATTAGGGGTCAGGACTGGGATTGGAACTTGCCTGATACAACCTGGATGTAGAGGGGCCTAGAAGAATTTTCCTTGTCTGGATAAGGGGGTTGATAGGGAAAGCGTTTTATCCCGCATTGAAAGGACCAAGAGGCAAAAGGCTTGGGGAGGAAGTGTCAGCTCCCGGAGAGAAGAAAAACACATGTCCCCTTTTCTGCCTTGTTGGACCCAGCAGCCTTGGATTGCCAAGCCTTTAGCTCCTCTCTCCTTAGGCTCTACCCTCTCTGGCGGGTAGGTCGGTAGGTCTAGGGTGAGCTGAGAGCAACAGAAGGGCTGGGAGTCACCCGTCCTCAGGGAAACCTGGACTTCCTAAACTAGCCTTGCAGTTGACAATGAGGTCCCTGTGGCTTTGGTCTCTCAGAACTCCAGATCTGGAGGAGGAGATGGGAGAGAAACTGTGGGAACAGACTCCAACCTGAGTGTAACAGAAAAACAAGACACCTGGGGTCTGTGGTACTGGGTGTGTGCAGCCCAGAGTGAAGGGTGGGGGTCAGACTGGGGGTGCTGAACAGTGTAATCTGAGGTGGGGAGGAGGCTTCCAGCTGACCCTGGTCTCTAAGACCATGAGGGTGGGGTATGCACAGTTGTAAGGATTCGGCTCCCAGCCCTGTGGAAAGTCCTCTTCCAGAAAAACAGAAAGAAAAGGCCCTGGAAAGCCAGTACAGAGAGAATTTACCTAAGAATTCAGATTTCCAAATTTGGGTGAGGGGCTGTTGGTGAAAGACCCTGCGGGAGGGGGGTTCTCCCTGTGGAGGTCCCCCTCCAGCCAGACTGGCATGTATCCAGAATCCTGAAGAACTAAGTGCACAGGCCAGGCCCCAGGTGAAGGCGGAAGAGTTTCTCAGTTTCTAGTATGGTGGGAGAATCTAGGCCAGGATTAGCAACCGTCTTCCCTCTCTCTTCTCTCAAAAGTCACCCTCCACATGCCCAGCCTCAGGCCCCAGCTGAAGCTTCCACTGGGAGCTGGGAAAAGGGCATCTTTGCCCTGGGAAAGGGCACCTTTGCACCCTTCTGGCCTGGTTCCGTAGGCCCCACAGGGAAAACTCTAACGCGGCCCGACAGTTTGGAACTAGAGGGAAAAGACCCTTAGCTCTGGAAACCTGTCCCTCTGACAGAGATTTCCCTCAGGCAGAGGAAAGCAAAGGGAGATGAGGACCTGAGAGATTTCTCAACCTCAAGTCCTCAAGTGGACCCTCAGCCTAGAATCCAGGGTTCCTGACTCTCCTGGTACCAGTTCTCCGCAACAAACCCTGGCTTTGTGTTCAGCCAGGAGTGATCTGAAAATCCAGGCACCTTCTCTTCCTCCCTGTTCCTCTCGGTGACAACTCCATGAACCCTGCTCGCCTGCCCCTCTGCTCTGGAAAAGAAAGGTTAGCCACTCAGTGGGGGCAGGCATGGAGGGCAGACACACGGAGAGCAGAAAGGTATTCCTGAGATTAAGAGCTGGAGAGGTGGGGAGACAGAAATGATACCGGGAGAAAGTACAGAGGAAGAAATCGGGTCTGGAGAGACTAAGAGAACCAGAGCCCAGACCTGGAAGAGAAAATGGTAGAAACCGAAAACACCCGCAGGCTGCGCGCGGCGGCTCTGGCTCCCGGCGACACTGAGCCGAGCGGCCTTGGTTTCCCCGCTGACCCCGCTGCTTTGCTCCTGCTCTTGCAGGGAGAACAGCGAGAACTCCAACTCTAACAGCCACAACCCGCTGGCGGCGTCTCTGAACGGCAGCGGCAAGTCGGTGCTAGGCAGCTCAGAGGACGAGAAGACGCCGTCGGGGACGCCAGACCACTCGTCGTCCAGCCCCGCGCTGCTGCTCAGCCCGCCGCCGCCCCCGGGGCTCCCGTCCTTGCATAGCCTGGGCCACCCTCCGGGCCCCAGCGCCGTGCCCGTGCCCGTGCCGGGCGGAGGCGGCGCGGACCCTCTGCAGCACCACCACGGCCTGCAGGACTCCATCCTCAACCCCATGTCGGCCAACCTCGTGGACCTGGGGTCCTAGAGCCCCTCCTGCCTCGACGCGCTTGCCTTCTGGCCTGGGCGCTGGGGACCCAAGAGGGACCGTGTCCGAAGGGCGGCCCGCGCCGGCGGCCCCACCAGGTACTGAAAGGCCCGCGCGCTGAAAGGGCAAGAACTGCCGGCCCGGCCCGGGTAGTACGGATGGCTCTCTGGTTTAGTCTTTGTTCGGGATTTTTTTTTTTTTTTTTTCCCAACAAGTTGCTTTGAAGGTCCTTTGGAGGCCGGACCGGGTCTTGAACCAGGGAAGGGAATAAATTATACACCATTCTCCTACTCTTTCTCTCTTTCCCTGCCTTCTCCTCCCCTCTCTTCTCTCTCTTCCTTTGCCCTCCTTGCTCATTCGTTCTTCCTCTTCCTTCCCCCTCTTCCTTCCCCTTCTTTCTCTTTCCTCCTTTCCCTTTCTTCTTTCCCCTTTTGTACTGTTTCCTCTGTGCCTCTTACTTGCCACCTCTCACTAGATTTCTGTTACTCATGTCTGTTTTTCTGTCTCCTCTCCGCCAGCCTCTTGCGCCTCGCAAGCTGTACCCCTCAGTGTTTCTCCTTATGCCTGACCATCTATGTACCCTCCACCTATTCCTCACTTTCCTAGGCTGGGAGTGGGAGGGGAAAGAGCAAAAAAAAAAAACAGGGCCTTTGAACCTGGGCTTTCTCCAGAGGCCCTTCCCCAAGGTGTCAGCTTTGTACCCAGTAACTTAAGTGAAGGAGAACGGGCCAAGGAGCAGAAGCCCCTGCATGCCCCCTTGCTTCCAGCCCCTCTGTCTTGGTGAGGCCCCGCTATGCTCTCTTATTCCTCCCCGGACAGTGGCCACCCGGCTCCAAGCGGAGCGTGCCTCCGGAGCTGCGGACTTGCCGTCTCCCTGTTATGCCCTCATGTGAATGTTCTTCGGGAAATATTTCTGCTTTTATTTTATAATAAAATTAGAAATCATAAATATAAATATGGATATATACCATGAGGCCTGCCAGCCAGACGTGCAGCTGTGTCTGATTTCCCTACAGGGACTCAACACCCCGGGTGGATCGTTCTGGGCAGCCATGCCCGGTAAGTCCTGGAAACTGGGAGATGCCTTCCCACATACACAACCTATATCAATAGCTAAGTGAAGGGACTGAATACTCTGAAACCTCCTGCCCCAAAGCCCTCTGTCCCTTTTCTTGTCCCTGAAGCTCCCCATAGGAGTGAGGAGGGGGCAGCTGCTCTTGGGGACTCCTCTGCTCCCACCAGCCCAGCAGTGTCCTCAACCGACTCTTTCTTCACCTGGGAATGGGGGTAGGAAATGAGGGGCTGTGTGCGGAAAGTGGGTACATGTGTTTGAAGATGCCAAGGCTGGGGAACAAGTTGGGTCGTGGAGTTTTCCTAAAGGGCAGACTCCTTAGCGGTGAAAGCAATGCCCAGAACCAGGTGGAAGGCACTGGGCAGATTCGCTGGATGAAAGGGCAGCCGCTGATCCAGCCGTGAAGCCGGGATCAGGCGTGTGGCCATGGAGCAAAGGTCTCCATACTTCAAAATCTGTTGGTTTGGGGTGGAGACGAAGGGGCTTGGGGAGGAGGGGAGTCCTGGAGAGTGGACAAGCCCAGCTCTTGGAACGCGTGTTCTGAAAGGGAACAAGCAGATGCCAGGACTTGGCTGGTCAGATCGAGGAGTCCCTGCCATGTGTGGTGCCTCTGCGGCCATAAATTAACCTGCACTGCCCCCTCCCCTCTCGGGGATCCAGCTTCCCCGCGCCCCATTCAGCGACACGTCTAAGCCAGTCCTGGCAGATCTGAAGCAGGCGGGACTCCTCGCCAGGGAAGTTGTGGCTTTTTCGTGTCAGGTCTTGGGGGGCTGTTGAAATGATACACTTGGCTCCTCTGTGACCAGGACACTTCTAACTAGATCTGGTGGCCCTGGGTGAGAAGGGATGGAGAGGATGAAGCGTTCTTGCGACCCGTGATCCTGGAGCTCGGGGACTTACTTCTCTGGCACTTGACTCTTTGGTGAAATTACCGCTAGAGGAGAACCCTTTTGCGCCGACTTTCTAAATACCAAGGATCTTTCCCAGTAGAGACCTTTACAATTCCGGAAGCTGGGCGTCTAATTTGGAGCGGGAGGCTTTGCCCCAGACTTCGTTCTGTGCAGGCGTGGGGGTCAGGTTTTACCCAGCAGGGTGAGATCACATCAAGCACCCAAAGTTCCCTGAACCCCAAGAGGAAGTCCAGCCCTGGCAGCTCCTGTGGCCTCTCCTGGAGGCTGTGCTCTCTGCCGCCGAAAACTCAGATTTTCCTCGGTGGGAGTGGCCCCACCCTCGCTGCCTGGCAGGGTGTAGAGCTGAGGATCCAAAGAGGCTCGAGGGATCGAGAAGCTGTCTTGGGTCAGCCAGCAGGTCGGTGATTACTTCTGGAAGGGAGGAAAGACAGTAGTCCCTGGAGCCTGAATCACCCCTATTGCCCCCCATTTTCACACTCACAATCACAGACAAATACACTCTACACCAGCTTTCACAAGGACACATACATATTTACCATTCAATTCACTGTGCCATGCACTGTGGTTAGCACAAAAACACTCACCCGCTCACACTCGGTGGCTACACAAGGAAATCCATCACACAAAACTCCATCACGCATATAGTTCACATGCACACGAACAGAAACAAACACACACAGAAACACACAGACACATGTCCTCAGGTGAAACACTCTCCTGCACAGATGTAAGTAGTGAGGTACCTACACAAACAAGCCCTTCCCTCACCGCTGTATTCATGCACTCGAACACAAACCTCTGCTTCTCCCCAGGAACCTGCATATCCACCCCCATAGCCAGTGCCCTTGCCAGCAGCCAGTCCCAGCACATAGACCTGCTGGGGCCAGAACACAGCCCTGAAGCACAGCTGGCCGGGAAAGCCTAGGCTGCAGGAGCTGTGGCCCAAAGAAAGAGATGATGCTAACCCATCATCTCTGCAGATGGTCAGGGCTCCCAGCTGCAGCACCCTCTCTCCCCAGACCCAGATGGGATCCATGGAGTTAGCTGGGAGCTCTGATTTGGCCAGTAGGGGGCAGGGTGCCTGTCTTGGAGCTTTATTCAGGCTTAGTGGTGCTACTTGTTGCAACTTCCTTTTCTCTCCGCCTTGGAAAGTTAAGCCCAAAAATATTTATTTAAAAAGGGAAACTATGCAGAAGTTCTGAAAATAAACCTAAGCAGCTACTTACCCACTGTATAAATCTATACAAGCCAGTCCTCCACTCCACACTCCAATAGACCTACCGCACCAACTGTACATAACTTTTGCACAGATGTTGCCAGGTGAATACAACCATTCCCTGTCCAGGCCTTCATCAAACGGGGTTCTCAATGACTTGTCACCCCTCCCCTCTGCCAGTAGTCACTGAAACTGAGAGTTTTACTCAGGCCACTTGAAGGGAACGCAGCAACTAGAAGCATGAGTCTCCCTTTCTGCTTCCCCAACCACACTTGCTGTTCATTTATTCCCAGCCAGGTCCCATACCCATGCACCCTTGAAGGTGAAACGCTAATGAAGAAGGTAGAATTTAGGCCTTGAGAGCAGCTTGCCAGCTCCTCTGCTTGGGGGACTTAAAAGCCGAGGACTACTGAGGGCAGAAGGGAAACTGAGGGCTGGCTATGCTGCCTCCACAGTCTCCTTCCATGCCGGGCACTCGGCAGCCCTCTCCAGGCCTCAGGTCAGGCCTGGACCTGATGTCCCGATCTTGCAGGGCGACTCGAGGGAGTGACTCGTCTACCTAAGGAGCAGGTGGTGATGGTGTGCCACACAAGAAAAGGTTAAACAGAGCCAGGGAGATCTGGGGAGACTACAAGTCCACTCAGTCTTCAGTTTAACCCAGTCCCTGTAGGACACACCATTTCAGTACCTGACAAAAACAGGGACCAGTCAAGTGGGGGTACTGAGTCAGGACACAGGGAATTTGGCCTCCTGGATTCCAACAGCTCCCACCTCTTGCCCAGAAGGATGCTGGGCGAGAAGAGGGAAGCGGGCTTTGGACAGACGATATGTGAACGTCCTCATATTGAGGGGTGGGTGGAGGACGGAGGGCTTGGGCTCATGACTGGGCCCCTTCGTTTTTTTCGCGTCGCCCATCCCAACGCTGAGGCTTAGGTACCCTTGGCACTCGGAGCCGACTAGGGAAGCTGGAGAGGAAAGCGACCCAGTGCGCGAGGATGTACTGCCAGACGTGAGAAGGCTCATAAGAGTGCGTGAGCGCCGGTGCGCCTTGAGACGGCAGCTCTTTTGAGTACATAGGTGCGTGGGTGAGCCACTGAGCTGCCCAGGGCACTTGGAGGAGCCCAGAATGCGGCTTGTAAATAGAGGCGCCTGGGGCTGGAGGAGAACCAGCCTCTCCTCTCGCGCCGCGGGAACCCAACCCTGCCCGAACTGGTCCTGATTCCTGAACCCACGGCTGGACGCAGGCAGCCTGAATGAGGAGGAAAAGAGGGGAGCTGGGTTGCTGCTGCCAGGCGTGGGGGGCGCAATGGAGCCCGGAAAGATCTGGAGTCCCTGTGTCAGGGTCAAGGCCTCGCATGCCTCTTCTCCGGAGCCTCTTCTCGAAACTCCGTGGGTCCCTGTGCGGCTGAAACTCAAAAAAGGTTTCTCATGGGTTGTGGGGTGGAATCGGAGAGGAGAGGATCAGAATGGTGCCCTTCAGAGGGGTGAGTTTTCCCTCCGTTTCTCCTCAATCACAACAGCAGGGTTGCTCCCGCGCTAGGTGAGAGACTAAATAAGACCATGTGGATGCGCCAGAAGAAAGACCCCGACAGGCGACCCTAGTCGCCCCCAAAGGCTCCCTTTCTTGAAGGGCGCACAAACCCGACAGGCTGGCACAAGGGACGCCTTCTTTAGGATGCTAGCAGCCCTGGCAAAGGCCAGGGCTAAATCCAGAACTACCGGCCGCCCGGCCCAGCCGGAGTACCCCGTGCGTCCTCGCTGTTTGACTAGCCCGAGGCGGCTGGGACTCTGGCAAGCTGCTACGGGGCGGCTGAAGCCTTCGAAGACCCAGCCGCGCGCTTGATGCCAGGCCCGGCGCGACCGGCTT
>NW_011494673.1:483405-506016 GCF_000754665.1 Bison bison bison | reverse complement strand
AAGTGACTCGCGCGCTGCTGGAGATGACGCGAGGCTCTGGGGCCTGAGCTGCGGGGAGCAGGGGCCCGCGGGACTGGACAGCCCTTCTTCTCTGGACCTTGAGCTAGCGGCGCTAGTAGGCCCAGGAGCCGGAACGCTTGGGACGCGCCGCGGGCGATAAAACCATGCGCAACCCCGCAGCCGTCCGGGCTCGGGGCTGGGGGGTGGGCGGGGCGCTTCAGCTCTGCAGGTCCAGAGCACTCAGGCCCAGCTAGCCCAGGCCTGAGATCCTGTAGTCTGCAGGCTGCGTTGCCTCGGTTGCCCCGGCCGGGGAGTCAGCCCAGTCGCCCGAGGTCCTGTAAAGAGAGCGACGGGTCAGACAGGAAGGCGAGAGCAGCCGCGGGGGCGGGCCTTGCAGAGCTGCAGGCCCTCGACTCCCTTCCCTCAGGGGTTTTCCAAGGATTTGTGTTGGCTTCCCAGCCAGGACCTTTCTTTAGTTCCAAAGCTCATTGCTGGCAGCATTATCCGGGTAACTCGCCCTGGGCCATGGAGACGCGGCTCGATGCTAGTGACTTCCCTAGTGCCCAGAGTAACAGGTCATACTTTTCCTTTCTTGAACGCTCACTCCACATCAGGCACTTTACACACCTGGTATCTGTTTAATTCTCACAGAGGCCACACAAAGAAGCTATTATTACTGATACATGAAACCGAGACGTCAGGTTCGGGAACTTGCCCAGAGTCAGACACGTTTACAGCGGTGGGACCGGCATTTGAACTTGGTCCTTGCCAGTATGCAGCGCATGTTTGCGCGGGGCCAGGGATTGGAGAGGCGCCTGGCCCCGGGGTCCTCGGGTGGCCGGGGGTGGGGGGGCCCAGATGCTTCCCTGGGGATCGGGGCAGCCCTTTGCCGCGGGAGCGAGCTGCGGCATCGGGGCTCGCAGTCCCAGTGACCCGCCCAAGTCCGGTGCAAGCGTTTATCCCTTCAACCATCAGCGTAATTACCCCGTTCCCTCACTTGAGCTCTTCTAGTTTTGAAGCACCATCGAGTACCACCAAGCAGATTTCGACCAGCGCAGGTTACTAGATAGAAAAGATAGAACCTTGGGATCCTAGGGTCAATCTGCTGCCGCTTCCCTCTTCGCCCTCCTGAGACTCCGGCCTTGTCTCTGCCATTCTGATAGGGACAGTGAGGCTGATTGGGGACCCTGAGGGCTGAGACCAGAGTCTTGGGTGGGACACTCTCCTCTTTGTCCGCTTCCAGCCCCACCTCCATTAATCCTGTGCTGCGGACAGGGCTCTCTGGTGGGCTGTAAATAAAAAGCATCATTCACTTAACACAGGTTTACTGCTGGGGTGCAAGGAGATTAGTAAGGAGGCGGAGTCCAGACACTATTTTTCAAAGACCAGAGCGCATCGGACCCATCCCAGTCCGGCTCCTCCCCTGCTTCCCCAGCGCACACCCTTCGGGCCCCTCTGGAAGCCCCCATGCCCTTCACCCGTGAAGCAGTAGATGGTGCAAGCGCTCAGATTCCACCCGAGCTAGGTGATTCTGTCAGTGTCAAGATAAGGTGTGTGCAATACCCTGTTGTCCCCAAGCAGAGCCGTTGGCGACCCTGAAAAGCTGCCCGGAGACACCTGAACTGATGAGGGAGATTGCTCGTCCAAGTGAATGCATGGGCTCAGCTTAAAGCCAGTCCGGTATGAGTCACTCCTTCGTCCTCCTAAGGGAAGAGCAGGCCCTGGTGGGACGGGCTAGGGAGCTGAAGGAGATTAGAAACAGGGCAAGGCAGAATCGTTTCTAAAAGCAAAATAATGTAGGGATTGCTAGGGTTTGTCCAGTCTTCAGTGGGCTCGTGCTCTTTCTTCTGCATTCTGTTATTGAGGTGGCTTCTTGAGTTTGGGGAAAATTGTTGTTCAGTCACTAAATCATGTCTGACTCTTTGTGACCCCGTGGACTGTAGCACTCCAGGCTTTCCTGTCCTCCCTATCTCTGGGAGCTTGTTCAGATTCATATCCATTGAGTCAGTGGTGCTATCTGACCATCTCATCCTCTGCCGCCCTTTTCTCCTCCTGCCCTCAATCTTTCCCAGCATCAGGGTCTTTTCCAATGAGTCAACTCTTCGTATCAGGTGGCCAAAATATTGAAGCTTCAGCTTCAGCATCAGTCCTTCCAATGAATATTCAGGGTTGATTTCCTTTAGGGGGAAAAAGCAGACACCAAACCAGCCCAAAGAATAGAGATTGTTCCCTTGGGATTGGGCAAGGGTGCAGAAAAATGGCCACCATCATGGAGCTCCAGATGCTGCTACAGAGACTTAAATGTATCTCAAAATCAGAACAAACCATCCCTGAAATCATTCAAAGGAATGCCTAACCACTGAAAGAAAGGGATCTGTTCTGACAGGCCACTTCCAAACCTTCCCCAGAGGAAACAGGCAGAGCTGAGAACTTGAGTTTTGGTCTCTCACTGGACCTGTCAGTTAAGGCTCCCAACAAATGAGTTGTGAGCCAGAGATTTCCACAGCAGGTGAATACTGAATTTTGTGGGTGATCCCCAAAGGGATGTAGCTTTTTTTTTTAACTGAAGAAAATGGAGAGTCAAGAGTTCTATTTACTCTGAAAGACTAGACCTTGGTGTCAGTTCAGAGCTATAGATAAAATCAAGAGTTACTTTATCATTTACTTATTTCTTTAAAGAACTAGGTTAAGCAATCACCCTAAAGGCAGATAAATATTTAGTAGGAATATTAAATAGACAAGGCTTCAGAGGAAGGATGAAGGTCCAGAATGGGTGGAGCCAAGACACAGTATCCGGGGTTAGGCAGTCCTCCTTCCCTAGAGATCAGGAACCAAGAGGGGGCAGGGAGGCACAAGTAGGTAATGCCACATCATCCAGAAGCAGCTGGAATGTGTTGGGCACCAAACTTGAGACCAGGAAAGAATCAAAATGTCACCATACCTGGTAGCTATGTCAACAAAAGTGTGCCCCAGGCTCAAAGTCTACCCAACACAAACCAGCTTCCAATTCAGATGGAGCTGAGGCAAAGCCCAGGAAAAGAGACTGTATTACCTATGTTTGTAGACAAATCCCCAAACAAAAGTTTATTTCTCATCCACATTCATAACAGTCTAGTGGAACATTTCTGGGCAACAGGTGGCTTCCCATGGGGTGGTTCAGGGACCAAGCCTTCCTTATCAGGTGGCTCCACCCTTAGAGTCTTTAGTATTCAGTTGCCATATGGGTAAGAAGCATGAAAGACAGGCATGGGAGGGGTGGGTGAGGTGAGAGGGTTTGGAGTGGTACACATCACTTCCACTTGCATTCCATGGAACGGAACTTAGTCATTTGATCAAGTAAACTGCAAGGGAAATTGTGAAAGGAAGCTACCTGTGTGACCAGAAAGATATCCCAGGAAACAGATTTACTGACTTTTTATGGTTAGTCAGCCCTCAGTGATTTTAAAGCTGAGAGATCTGTAAATTTTCCCTTTGCATGTATCTATATGTATTTTTTTTACAATTATGAGTTAGAATACTGTTTTTTGTTTTTTGTCTTGCTTGTCTTGGTTTTTCTGGGGTGAGGAATACACATGGAGATACCACTCTTACATTATAGGTCACTTCACTTCTCTGGGCCTCAGTTTCCTCATCTGTTTCATAGTATATTAATTAGGGCAAGGTTCAGCTAAACGTGATTAAAAAAAAAAAAAAACCCAAATCAGAGTTGCTTAAGCATAATAGAAGATCATTTCTCTCACAGATTAACATCTATGTAGGCAATCTAAGATTGATGCAAACCCAAGCTCTTCCTACTTTGTTGTTGTCTCTGAAGAAGTCTAGACATTGACTTACAAGATGGGCACTATAAATCACCTGATTTTATAATTTTTGTTTACTTATTTATGACTGTGCTGGGCTTTCTCTAGTTGTGGAGATCAGGGGCTACTCTCTCGTTGCAGTATGTGAGCTTCTCATTTCAATGGCTTCCCTCATTGCAGAGTCCAGGCTTTAGAGCACGGGCTCAGTAGTTGTGGTACATGAACTTAGTTGACCCTTGGCCTGTGGAATCTTCCCGGACCAAGAATTGAACCTGTGTCCCTGCACTGGCAGGCGGATTCTTAACCTCTGAACCACCAGGAAAGTCCTAAATCACCCATTTGAAATATGCTCAAAGAGCTAAAAGAAACTATATCTAAAGAACTAAAAGAAAGCATGAGAAATATGTCACACCAAACAGAGAATATCAATAAAGAAATCAGAACTACAAAAATAAATTATATAGAAATTTTGACATTGAAAATTACAATAAATAAAATGAAACATTTTTACTAGAGGGAGTCAATAACAGTTTTGAGCTGACAGGAGAAAGAATCAGCCAACAAAATTATCCAGTCTGAGCAACAGAAAAAAGAATGAAGAAAAATGAACAATGTCTACGAGACCTGCAGGGCACCAGTGAGCATACCAACCTAGGCATACTGGGAGTTCCCTGAAGAAGAAGAGAGAGAAAAGGGCAGGAAGACTATTTGAAGAAATAATGGCTAAAAACTTCCCAAATTTGATGAAAAACATTAATTTACATATCCAAGAAGCTCAATAACCTTTATGTAAGATAAATTCAAAGAGAGCCACACTGAAACATATCATGATCAAACCATCAAGACAAAGACAATCTCTTTGGATACACTGTATGCAGAATCTTAGTTCCCCAACCAGGGATCAAACCCACACCCCTGGCAATGGAAGTATGGAGTCTTACACACTGGATTGCCAGGGAAGTCCCAAGAATCTTTTTTTAAATTGAAGTTTAGTTGCTGTACAATATTATATGTTATAGGTGTACAATACAGTGATTCACAATTTTTAAATGTTATGGTCCATTTATAGTTATTATGAAATATTGGCTATATTCCCTGTGTTGTACAATATACCCTTGTAGCTTACTTTGTACAGAATAATTTGTGCTTTTTAATCCCCTATCCCTGTCTTGTCCCACCTCCTTCGCCCCTCCCCACTGGTAACCACTAATTTGTTCTCTATATCTGTGAGACTGGTTTTGTTGTTGTTGTTCTATTCACTAGTTTCTCCTATTGTTCAGATTCCACATATAAATGATATCATATAGTATTTGTCTTTCTCTGTCTGACATTTCATCTAGCATACTACAAGTCCATCTATGTTGCTGAAATGGCAAGATTTCATTCTGTTTTTATGGCTGAGTAGTATTCCATTGGAGAAGGAAATGGCAACCCACTCCAGTGTTCTTGCCTGGAGAATCCCAGGGACGGGGGAGTCTGGTGGGCTGCCATCTATGGGGTCGCACAGAGTCGGACATGACTGAAGCGACTTAGCAGCAGTAGCAGCAGTATTCCATTACATATATATACCAGGCTTCCCTGGTGGCTCAGGAGTAAAGAACCCACCTGCTAATTCAGGAGATGTGGGTTTGATCCCTGGGTCAGGAAGATGTCCTGGAGAAAGAAATGGCAACCCACTCCAGGATTCTTGCCTGAGAAATCCCATGGGCAGAGGAACCTGGTGGGCTATAGTCTATGGTCGCAAAGAGTTGGACATGACTGACAGCCTAAATATCAACAACTATATATGGACTTTGCTAGTGGGTAAGCTAGTAAAGAATCTGCCTGCAATGTGGGAGACCTCGGTTTGATCCCTGGGTTGGAAAGATCCCCTGAAGAAGGGAACGGCTACCCACTCCAGTATTCTGGCCTGGAGAATTCCATGGACTATATAGTCCATGGGTCTCAAAGAGTCAGACATGACTGAGTGACTTTCACATATATATATATATCACATCTTCATCCATTTGTCTTTTGATGGACACTTGGGTTGCTTCCATATATTGACTACTGTAAATAGTGCTGCTATGAACATTGGAGTGCATGTATCTTTTTGAATCTGTGTTTTTGGCTTTTCCAGATATATACCCAGGAATGGAATTGCAGTGTCATATGGTAGTTCTATTTTTAGTCTTTGAGAAAACTGCATACTGTTTTCCACAGTGGCTGCACCAGTTAACATTCTCACCAACAGTCTTCTACTGGAATAGTATGTGGATTTGTGGATATGGATTTACTTTCCCTACCAAAACAACCATCCATGGGCTTGTAGATTGCCTTAGTCACCATCATGGTATTGCATACAGCATTGCTTCTGATCAAGGAATACACCCACACAAAAGAAGCGCAGCAGTAGAGCCATGCTCCTAAGATTCACTGACCTTACCATGTCCCCCACCATCCTGAGGAAGCTGACTTGATAGAAAGGTAGAATGATCTTTTGAAGATTTAGTTACAGCATCAGCTGGATGGCAATGACTAGGGTGAGGTTCCTGAGAAAGCTGTATATGCTCTGAATCTACATCCATTTATGGTGCTGTTTTTCCCATAGCCAGACCTCACAGGTCTGGGAATCAAGGGGTAGAAATGGCAATGCCACCACTCACTATTCCTCCTAGTGACTCACAAGGAAAGTTTCTGCTTTCTGTTCCCACAACATGATGCTCTACTAGAAGTCTTAGTTCCAGAAGGAGAAATGCTTCCACCAGGAAACAAAACAATGATTCCACTGAACTGGAAGTTAAGACAGCCACCTGCCCACTTTGGGTTCCTCATGCCTCTGAATCAACAAGCAAAGAAGGGAGTTACTGTGCTGGCTGTGGTAATTGGTCCTGATTGCCAAACGGAAGCTGGACTGCTCCTGCACTCCGGAGGTAAGGAAAAGGATGTCCTGGGATACAGGAGATCCCTTAGCTTATCTCTTAGTAGTACCATGCCTTGTAATTAAGGTCAATGGAAAACTACAACAACCCAGACCAGGCAGGACTACTAAGGGCCCAGAGCCTTGAGGAATCAACCCACCAGTTGAAGAACTATGACCAGCTGAAGTCCTAGCTGAAGGCAAAGGTTTAGAATGGGTAATGGAAGAAGGTAATTATGAATACCAGCTCCAACTATGTGACCAGTTAGAGAAATGAGGACTGCAGTTGTCAAGAGTATTTCATCCTTATTTTTCTATTTATATTTTTGTGTATAATATAAGCATATATATTGGGCTGCCACAGTGGCTCAGTGGTAAAGAATCCACCTGCAGTGCAGGAGACGCAGGAGACGTGGGTTCTGTCCCTGGGTCAGGAAGATCCCCTGGAGAAGGGCATAGCAACCCACTCCAGTATTCTTGCCTAGAGAATCTCATACAGAAGAGCCGAGAAGGCTATAATCCATAGATCGCAAAGAGCTAGACACAACTGAAGCGACTGAGCATGCAAATGCATGCATATATATCTGCCTGTCAAATGCAGCAGATGCAAGAGACACAGGATCGATCCCTGGGTAGGGAAGATCCCCTCGAGTAGGAAATGGCAATCCACTCCAGTATTCTTGCCTGGAAAATTCCATGGACAGAGGAGCCTGGTGGGGTTCAGTCCTTGGGGTCTCAAAGAGTTGGACACAACTGAGCAACTGAGCACATACACATGCATATATATTAAGCAAATATCATTGGGTTTTTTCCTCTATTTCCTTATCATGTAGCATAAGATGCATTGACGTATATTATAGTACATACATTTTGTTAATTTTACATCATAGTATTTAAGTTATGGGATATCAAGGAGAGGAGTGAACATAGTTCAAGGATTTTCCCTCCTCTTCTGGGGATGGGGTTGGTGCATTTTCAATCGTACTCAGGATAGTTGAATCATTCTTGGAATTATGACCTAGTTATTGTCTTAATTTGCACATTAAGTTTGGTTTAAGGAGCTATATATGTCAAGTTGACAAAGGGTAGGCATCTGAAGGTTTTAATTTCATGTGAAGCTTGGCTGGGCCACAAGATAGATATCTGATTGAACATTATTTCTGATGAAAATTGAAATGGCCATATGTTATCATGTCACACTTGTTCGAATGAGTATTATCAAAAAGGCAAGAAATAGTAAGCATTGGCAAGGAGGTAGAGAAAAGGGAATCCTTGTACACTGTTGGTGGGAATGTAAATTGGTGCAGCCACTATGGAAGACAGCATGGAGATCCTGAAAAAATAAGAATAGAACTATCACATAATACAGCTATCCCACTTCTGAATATGTATTCAAAGAAACCCAAAAACACTCATTTGGAAAGGTATATGCACCCCTATGTTTATCCCAGCATTATTTACAATACCAAGATATGGAAGCAGCCTAGGTGCACATCAATAGGTGAATGAATAAAGAAGATGTGGTGTATATATATATATATATATATATACAATATGTATACATACAATATATATACTATATATATTGTATATAATATATATTGTATATATATATATATATATACAATGCAATATTACTCAGAGAAAGACAAATACTGGATGATTTCACTTATATGTGGAATATAAAGAACAAGCAAAAATGAAATAAATGAACAAAACAAGTGAAAACCAACATATAGATACAGAGAACAGAGTAATGGTTACCAGAGGGAACTAAATCTATGTATATGATATGGCCTCCCTTGATTCTGCTTCTCTGGACAATGACAGTGACAGTCGCTCAGTTGAGTCTGATTTTTTGTGGCCCCATGGACTGTAGCCCTCCAGGCTTCTCTGTCCATAGAATGCTCCAGGCAAGAATACTGCAGTGGGTAGCCATTCCCTTCTCCAGGGGATCTTCCTGACCCAGGGATCAAACCCAGGTCTCCTGCATTGCATGCAGATTCTTTACCATATGAGCCACCAGGGAAGCAGCTTTTCCAAGATAGACCAACCAGGTGACCCAAACGGAAAAATATAAAGAATTATTTTTCACACTCTTTAGTACTTTGTATGTATGCCCAGTAGGCTATTAATATCATTTATTTTCTGGTAAATGATATACTATATCTTCCCACCTCACCACCATCTGCTATTGACCCTTGTAATTTAGTCTCCACACCTTTGTTAATGATAGAACTTGCAATCTGTAGCTGACCAAATGCTGCGCAGAATAAAGACTACATTTTCTGACCTCCCTTGCAGCTAAACATACCACACAACTAAGTTTTGGTTAATGAATATTATTGAAATGTTGTATGTAAACTTTTGGAAGTGTTTTTCAAGGAAGAGGATCCCTTTCTTCTCCCTTCCTCCTTTCTGCTGACAGAAATATAGATGCGATGGCCGGAGCTAGCACAGCCTTCTTGGACCATGAGGCAACATGCTGAAATTGGTGGAGCAGTCAAACAGAAGGAGCCTGATTCTAATATAACTTTGGAGTAGGTATTCTAGCCCTCAACCTCCTACTCCAGATTTCCTTACTATAAAAGAGAAATAAACCCCTATTTTATTTAAGCTACTAATCCCATAGGTTTCTCACATGTGTAGGTATATCTAATTCTAACTGAAAACTACTTTTCCAAATTCAAAGAGTATAATATTCCTATCTGGAACCCTATGGCTCTTTTACTTGTGTAATTTGCTTTTCTTCTTTCACTGTTTCTCTGAGGTGTAGTATTCTCTGACCATGCCTAGTTCACAAAAGTACAGAAAACTTGCATTCAAAGTATTGCCTAAGGCAAAGAAATGGCTTAACTGAGAAGTTGTAACTCCTAGTTCTCCAGTGCATGCTGTCCCCACGCACGCACTTGTGAAAACATAAGTTCAGCATAGTCTGGGCAACCAAATGAAGAAAGTTTCCAGCTACTCCTATGCCTAGATTAATTTGTCTGGACCCAAGAGGCTACCAGATATGTTCCCACTTTTATTTTGGGTCCTTCTCAGGCTGGCATACCCCTGAAAGAGATTTAAAAATCCACAGATGTTCCTTGATAGCAATGGTGGGGGTGGGGGCTGTGATGAGCTTTTGGAAGGCATAAAATATTGACTTTATCCCCTTCCCAGACTTGGTAAAACCTTGGTATTCCCCAGGTTTGGTAAAATCAGTACCAAAACTATTTCATTTTTATAAATGATCTGGAGGGCCATGGTGAAACCGCTAGTTTTGCAAATGACACTGTGCTCTAGTAGTGAGTGAAGGACTCAGAGGCTGAGAACAAATTCAGGAAGATCTCATAAAGGCACATGAGTAGGCAGACCAGTGACAGGTAAACCGAGGCAAGCAAATAAGCGACTGGAGGTACATAATAATCTAAATCTGTGGGTTGGGGAGCTGGAGGTGAAGGCACAGGGATTATTATTAACTCCTCTCCAAAGACATTACCCAATGAGCTTGTCTAGCTGAGAAGGTCAATGCAGTTCAGCTGCACAACATTGATCGAGAGTCTCTGATGTGCCAGGCATCATACCAAGTGCCAGTTTATAAACACGTGTCAGAGGTAGGCCCTACCCTCATGGGGTGTGTGCTCTAGCTCCAAATGTCACCATGGAGGGAGTTGGAATATTCTCCTTCCTGCTCTCTGGGACATTGTGTGCAAAATTGATCACTGTGCCCAGAATCCAAAACAGAGCTTGAGAAGGTTCAATGAAGAGGTGGAACCAGAGGGCAGGCATCTGCCATCAAGCATTGGTTGCAGAGGTGAGGGTTCCACTCTGACCCCAGATCATAAGTCACCTCCTCTGTGAAGACCTACCTGACTGTCTCCCCCAGGTAGAAATGACCTACACTTAATTTAGTTTGTAAACAATTCTGTCATGTAACTTCACTCCAACTACTTTTTTTTTTTTTAATATTTCTTATCTTTCCTTCCAAAATACCTGAAAGCAAAGACCTTACAAGGTTTTGCATCCTTAGTATTTAGTATAGTATGTTCATATAGTACATGCTCCATAAATATATTTCATTGGTCTCTAAAATATATTGTTCATAGGCTATATCAGATAAAAAACATTTGATCACGTTCCATTTGTTTAAGTATATTGTATACTTTTTCTATACATTAGAAAACAAAAATAATGTGAACTGAATGAGGTATGAAATTGAATATAATGTTCTAAAAATCTTATTTTTTAACAAGACGTCAATAATAATAATGGATACAAATTCATATTTCAAATAGCCCTTGATAAGTTCAATTTTTTTTTTCATCTGACTGGGTCTGTCCTGATTAGAATATCATTGTTTTTACCCAGTAACATAGCAGATGAAGTGTCATCAGATAAAATGTCACTGAACAGGTGCCTGATTTGCCATTAGAATATATATATATTTAAATTTTTTATTCTTTTTTTTTTTTGGCTGTGCTGGGTCTTTGCCAAGGCAGGCAGGCTCCTCGGTATGTGAGATCTTAGTTCCCCAAACAGGGATTGAACCTGCGTCTCGTGTATTGGAAGTGCAGCGTCTTAGCCACTGGACCACCACAGAAGTCCCTAGAATATTTATTTTTATTTTTTTTAGAATATATATTTTTAATAAACTAATTTCAGAGCAGTTTTAGGTTCACAATGGACCAGAAGATACAGAAATTTCCCGCACACTGTCTTCCCCAGCACAAGCATAGCCCCCTCACAGATGCATCATTATCACCCAGAGCCCGTCGTGCAGAGTTCACTTGCAATGCTGCACTTTGCATGAGTTTGCACAAGTGTATGTGGGTGTGTGTCCACCATTATAGTATTATGCAGAATAGTTTCACCGCCCTGAAAATCCTCTGCACTCCCTCTATTCATCTTACCCACCTCCTCCAATCCCTCATCTTTTCACTATTGTTACGGTTTTCCTTTTTTGGGAATATCACATAGCTGGAATCATACAGTGTATATAGCCTTTTCAGATTGACTTCTTTCACGTAGCCATATGCGCTTAAGTTTACGCTTGGCTTTCCATGGCTTGATAGCATATCTTTTTAATGCTGCATAATATTGCATTGTCTGGATGTACCACAGTTTATTTACCCACTCATCCATTGAAGGACACCTCAGTTGCTTCTGAGTTATGGCAATTATGAATTAAGTAGCTATAAACATCTGTGTACAGGTTTCTGCATGAACATATTTTTCAGTTCCTTTGGGTAAATAGCAAGGAGACTGACTGTTGAGTCAAATGGTAAGAATATGTTTAACTTTGTAAGAAACCACCAAACTGTCTTCCAAAGTGGCTGTACTATTTTTCGTTCCCATCAGTAACAAATGAGGGTTCCTGTTGCTCCACATCCTTACCAATATCTATCTGTGTGTGCATGAGTGCTCAGTCATGTCTGACTCTTTGCGACTGCATGGACTACAGCCTGCCAGGCTCCTCTGTCCATGTGATTTTTCAGGCAAGAATATTGGAGTGAGTTGCCATTTCCTACTCCATGGGAACTTCCCAACCCAGGGATCAAACCAGTGTCTCCTGCACTGGCAGGCAGATTCTTTACCACTGAGCTACCTGGAATGTTGTCTATGTTCTGAACTTTGGCCATTCTAATAGGTGTGTAGTGTTCTCTCGTTGTTGCTTCCTTTTCCCCCCATTGTTCTGCTTGCATTATTGTTTAGTTTTTCAACCTAAAGATTATTTGCAAAATTCTCTTCTTCAACCACTGGGCATGAGTAACTTCCTTAAATCTTGCAATGAGCATCCTGGCACTCAAGCGTTTCTCTAACACAAGGAAGACGAACGATTAAGGGCCTTGCTGACAATCGTTTTGGGGAACATCACCTCTTCCTTCAGAGGATCTTGTAGACAGCAGGTAGCATATCTCCACCTGAAACAAGATCTGAAGGTGGGTACCAACCTCAACCTATATAATATCTTTTCACTTTTTACTGATTTATTTCTTTTTGGCTGTGCTGGGTCTTCATTGCTGTGTGGGCTTTTCTCTAGTTGTGGTGAGCAGGGGACACTCTCTAGTTGAGGTACACTGGCTCCTCATTACAACGGCTCCTCTTGCTGTGGAGCATGGGCTCCAGGGAGCTTCAGTAGTTGGGGCACATGGGCTCAGTAGCTGTGGCTCGCAGGCTCTAGAGCACAGGATCAATAGTTGAGGTGCATGGGCTTAGGTACTCTGCGGCATGTGGGATCTTCCAGGATCAGGGATGGAACTCGTGTCTCCTGCATTGACAGGTGGATTCTTTACCACTGGGTCACAGGGAAGCCCCTCAATCTATATGTGAAATATTAGTAAAGCTCCATTTAAAATTTTATAGGTAAAATTAAAATATGAAGGTAAGTTCTGTTATTTTCTTGTCTCACCCCTAATGGATTATTTTGTGAATTGAAAACAGAATAATTTGAATAGAGAAGAAGGAGTGTAGAGCTAGAGGCAGATTTAGAAAAGCTAATTTTGATTCACTAAGTGAATCAGAACATGGTGGCAAATCTTTTTACACCTCTTCCAGCAAGAGGCGGAATTTATCTCCTTTCCCCTAGAAACTGGATGGGGCCTCTGACTACTTCAACCAGTAGGATGCAGTGGAAGAGGCATTATGTGACTTTTATGGTTGTAAAAGGCCATAAAACTTCCACCTTCATCACTGGAACCCTCACTTGTAGAGCTCTAAGCTTTGGTGTAAAATGCCCTACTTCCCTGAGGCTACGTGCCAGAGCACCAAAAGGGGCCCTGACAGGTCCAACCCAGGCCAAGGAGCCAGACATACAAGAAAAGCTGCCCTGCACCCTGCAGACCAGCCCACAGGTCAATTAAGTGCCCCTGTAGGACCTCTGTCGATGCCACAGGGAACAGATGAATCAGGCAAGTGATCTCTGAATTCCTGACACATGAGGTCATGAGATATAAGAACATGGCTGAGGTTTTTAAAATTTTTATTTTATATTATGATCCTGTTGATCAAGGCTTCCCAGGTGGCACAGTGGTAAAGAACCCACCTGCCAATATAGGAGACACAGGAGACTTAGGTTTGACCCCTGGGTCAGAAAGATTCCCTGGAGTAGAAAATGGCAACCCACTCCAGTATCTTGCCTGGAGAACTCCATGGACAGAGGAACCTGATGGGTGAGCTACAGTCCATGGGGTCGCAAAGAGGTGGCACAGCTGAGCAACTGAGTGCACACGCACGCATGGCTGATCTATAATGCGTTAGTTTCAGGTATACAGCAAAGTGATTCAGGTATACACATCTATTCTTTTTCAGATTCTTTTCCCATATAGGTTATTACAGAATATTGAGTGGGGTTCTCTGTGCTATACAGTAGAATCCTTGTTGATTATTTTCTATATAGTAGTATATATGTTACCTCTAAATTCCTAATTTATCCCTTCCCCAGCTTTCCCCTTTGGTAATCCTAAATTCGTTTCCTAAGGCTGTGAGTCTGTTTCTTTTTTTTCAGTCTTGTCTGGGCTGGGTCTCAGTTGCAGCATGTAGGGTCTTTGGTCTTCATTGCAGCATGCAGAATCTTTAGTTCTGGCCTGCCAACTCTTAGTTGTAGCATGTGGGATCTAGTTCCCCAACCAAAGATCAAACCTGGGCCCCCCTGCATTTGGGAGCTTGGAGTCTTAGCCTCTGAGCCACCAGGGAAGTCCCTGTGAGTCTGTTTCTGTTTTGTGAATAAGTTCATTTGTATCATTTTTTTAAGATTCCACGTATAAGGAAATATCATATGATATTTGTCTTTCTCTCTCTGACTTTCAGAGAAGGCAATGGCACCCCACTCCAGTACTCTTGCCTGGAAAATCCCATGGAAGGAGGAGCCTGGAAGGCTGCAGTCCATGGGGTCGCTGAGGGTCGGACACAACTGAGCGATTTCACTTTCAATTTTCACTTTCCACTTTCATGCATGGGAGAAGGGAATGGCAACCCACTCCAGTGTTCTTGCCTGGAGAATCCCAGGGATGGGGGAGCCTGGTGGGCTGCTGTCTATGGGGTCACACAGAGTCGGACGTGACTGAAGTCACTTAGCAGCAGCAGCTCTGACTTTACTTACTATGGTGGTCTCTAGGTTCATCTACGTTGCTGCAAATGGCATTATTTCATTCCTTTTTATGACTGCATAATATTCCATTGTGTGTGTGTATATGTGTGTGTGTGTGTGTGTGTATGTCACATCTTTCTTTATCCATTTATCTGTTGATGGACATTTATGTTGCTTCCATGTCTTAACTATTGTAAATGGTGCTGCAGTGAACATTGGGGTACATGTATCTTTTCGAATTATGTTTTGCACTAGATATATGCCCAAGAGTGGGATTGCTGGAGCATATGGTAGCTCTATTTTTAATTTTTAAAGAATCTCCATACTGTTCTCCCTAGTGGCTGCACCAATTTACATTCTCACCAACAGTGTAGAAGGGTTCAACGTGGTTACTTTTTTAAGTCACTAAATTTGGAGGTAGTTGTTATACAGCAGAGAATAACCAGACAATAAGGAAAGTGTTTCTCAAAAATCATAGCTACCAAACAGTGGAACAGACCACACTGAAGGGAATGATTGTGGGCAGCATTCAGTAAGAGGTAAGAACTGGACAGACATTGCCAAGGGGGATTGGGAGGAGCTGGTCATGGGAGAGGGCTCAGCTGGAAGTTGGGTGTCCTGAGTACATCCTGCCACGGAGGAGCCAGGAATCCTTGGGCAAATCTCTTCACGCATGTATCTCCCATGGTTTGAAAAGTTTTTAAAGAGATATGACATCATCTGCAAACTGGAAAGGGACTTGACTTCCCTTGCCTTGTCACACTACAACCATGCGTTGGTTGAACAGCTGAGTTAGGTGAATTAATTCTGAGATTCTATAAAAGGAGATGGAGTTGTACTTCATGTAACATGGCATAAATGTATGCTGCTGTGGATGATTGATTGGTCAGGGTTTCATCTTCCCAAAGGCAGAGTTCAACCCAGGGCGTGTTCTCCTCACTGCCTCCCCAGCCCCTGAGATGTGAGAGTATCAGTCTAGCAAGCGGTCTCATTATTAAGTTGAAAATTAGATTGAAACTACATCTGGAGAGCAGATCTTTCTACAGGGAGACTGGGGGTGTTCAGGAGAAAACTCCAGAATTTTAGGGTGATGGAGAGCATAGTTAGGACTTGCCCCAATTCCTCCTCAGGACTTCAGGAGGTTTAAGACAATAAATATTTCTGACAAGTTTGTTTATGAAGCTGAGATAAAGAATCAGAAATATTGCGGGTATGGCGAGGAGAGTGATATGAAGAAGGCTGGTTGGAATTAGTTTGCTGTCCTAAGGGTTATCAAAGCCCCAAATACTGAGAAGGGGAGTCCCAGGTGGCGACTTACATTCCTGGTTTGCAAACTCAGAGCCAACTTCCCTGTCCATGGAGGCACCGGAAGGTTAAGTTATGGTGCCACCTGCTGGAAAAACATAGGCTTGCTTCTCTTTGCTTGCTGGTTCTGTTCCTTCCTGCTGCTGCTGCTGCAGTCGTGTCCGACTCTGTGCGACCCCAGAGACAGCAACCCACCAGCCTCCCCTGTCCCTGGGATTCTCCAAGCAAGAACACTGGAGTGGGTTGCCATTTCCATCTCCAATGTATGAAAGTGAAAAGTGAAAGTAAAGTCGCTCAGTCGTGTCCGACCCTCAGCGACTCCATGGGCTGCAGCCTACCAGGCTCCTCTGTCCGTGGGATTTTCCAGGCAACAGTACTGGAGTGGGGTGCCATTGCCTTCTCCTCTGTTCCTGCCTACACTTGCCCTAAAATTCAGTCCCCCAGAGACCCAAGACCTGGAGGGGAGCCACATCCCAGACAGGTGGGAAACCACAGTCGGGCTTATTAATATGCCTTCAGCCTTTCAAAACCTGGGCTCTTGGGGCTGGAGAATTAATATGTTATAGATCTAGCAGACCTTCTCAAAGGAGATGGAGATAGGATGAACATGCCCACCTCCCTTAAAAAGATAGGACCAGAGACTTCCCTGGCTGTCCAGAGGTTAAGATGTCAGGTCCCAATGCAGAGGGTACGGGTTCGATCCCTGGTAGGGAAGCTAAGATCCCATGTGCTTCACTAAAAAACCAGAACAGGAACAACAGAAGCAATATTGTAACAAGTTCAATAAAGACTTTAAAAATGGCCCACATTAAAAAAAAAATTTTTTTTTTTAAAAACAAGCTAGGGCCAGAGGAGGGTTAGCTCCTCTGAGGTTGCCCTCAACTCAAATAGACAGCCCCCCTCTGTGAGCCTACCATGATCAGCGTCCTCTTCTCTGAGTTTTCAGGAAGGACACATCTGTGGTTCTGAAGGAAGAGACATGGACCGGTGAGCCACGGAATGCCTTCACCAGCACGGGATCCAAAACCCGTACCCACACTCATCAATTTGCCAGTGCCCCATTCTGTGTGGACCAGGTCTAAAAGGCTCCATAATGACCCAGTAATGGCCAGCAGATGCCTTGAAAATGGTTCCCTCCTCTAAGGATCATTAGAAAGCTATTAAGGGTATCTAATGATTCCCTAGTGCTAATAAAGGTGCTAATAAGCCAACCAAGTTTTCTCACTTTTATGGAGATAACTAGAAGACCAATTATTTTTTATGTACATAAAGGAGCAAAATCTTAGCTGCTCTTCCTGTAGCTGTATTTTATTCTGCACTGTTACAGAAGCTGCATTGTAGCCCTTCGTTATGCATTAACAAGAAGCTTGGATTTTTAAACTCCACACCACCAGCTCACCTCAGGTTAAGAGTTGGTCTGGAGGAAGCAGAGAGAGAAAACAGAGGAGGATTGATCGTGGGGAAGGGGCCACCTTGGCCATGCAGCCCACTTCAGAAATTGCGTCCTTCCCTGCTACATGACAGAGAAGGCAATGGCACCCAACTCCAGTACTCTTGCCTGGCAAATCCCATGTGGATGGAAGAGCCTGGTAGGCTGCAGTCCATATGGTCGCTAAGAGTCGGACATGACTGAGAGACTTCACTTTCACTTTTCACTTTTATGCACTGGAGAAGGAAATGGCAACCCACTCCAGTGTTCTTGCCTGGAGAATCCCAGGGACAGGGGAGGCTGGTGGGCTGCCATCTCTGGGGTCACACGGAGCTGCTCCATGACGAGGCTTCCCCGGTGGCTCAAATGATAAAGAATCTGCCTGTAATACAGGAGACCTGGGTTTGATCCTTGGGTCAGGAAGATCCCCTGGAGAAGGGAATGGCTACCCGCTCCAGTATTATTGCCTGGAGAATTCCAAGGACAGAGAAGCCTGGTGGGCCACAGTCCCTGGAGTTGCAAAGACACGACTGAGCAACTAATACTTTCACTCCCACTCCCACTTTATGACAGGGGTTCTCAAACTTGAGCACATATCGGACCCACCCAAATGCTTGTTCAAACTCATACTGATGGGTCCCATGCTGGTTTGGTTTTTTTTTTAAGAAATTTATTTATTACATTTTTACTTATTTACTGCACAAGGTCTCAGCTGCAGCATGTGAGATCTAGTTCCCTGACAAAGGATCAAACCCAGACTCCCTGCATTGGGAAATCCCCTCACCCCAGAGTTTTTGACTCACTAAATTTTCATGGAGGGGCAGAGTTGAGGGGAGATTTACATTTTTAATAGGCTCCCAGGTGAAAAGACCACTGTAAAACAAGCTTTCAAACTTGGAAAACACAGATACCCTCCTTCCCTCCCTGACAAGAGATTAATGGATAAGCTTCCAAGGAGTCTTTGACTTCGGTGGGAAAAAATGACATCTTTATCTTCACTAATTTCTCATTGAAATTTCCATCTTTTCTTAAGTTACAAACATAAGCAGACAACCACAGCAGTACTAGCCATGATAACAGATACTTTCAAATCCCATCACAGTCTAACAAGTATCTTCTGTACATGTCACTGCTTCAAAACTCCAGTGGTTGTTAGTCCTGCTGGAAGATCTTATAATGTAATCCATTAATGCAGAAGTACAAATATTACTATATCACTACTTTAAAAAAACATTTTGATCACTGTATTTCAACATGATTGGTTTCCTTTGAGAATCTCTGCATTTTTTTTTTTTAATGCATTGAAAATGTTCTTCAGGCTGCAGAGGAAGGAAGAGGGATAGGAAGCAGGAACTATAGCAAAAAAAAAAAACAAAAAACACCGCAGTTCAAACCTTGTTCTTAGGGTGTGCAATTCATTCTCAAGAAGAATTCAGAGTTTCCTTCCAGGGGAAAATTTGAGAGAAGTGATGTCACCACTTGGATGGGCAAGGAGAGGTGTGGAGGGGGTGGTGACCTAGAGGTAGGGTTCAGACAAGATGGCCATCTATGCTGTTAGATTAGGCCTCTTAAAACCTCACCAGCTCAGTTTGGAATAAGCAGTGGCAATATCAACAGTAATGCTGATGTATCATCAAAAACATGATTGACTTCTATCAGGCACCAGATGGTTTATTAAGGTCTAACGTGTGTGATACACTCTATTTGGGAGACTTGATGGAGGTCATAATTTTATGACGTGCTGAGACAGGGAGGCTGTCCACTCAATAATTGGGAAGATTAAGCTGATTTCTCTACTCCCAAATCCTGCGCTTTCCAGCCATTTGAAGGGATGGGACCAAGCGTGTGTGTCTATGGAGGTGGCAGTTGAGACATTTGCCCATATCGTAAAATCCTTCTTTATTCCCCATCTAGGCTCACAGATCTTGTCACTGTGGTTCCCACATCCAAACCCAATGTTTTTCTCCATGTGCCATTAAGGGAAGAACCTGCAGTCTGGGGTCACTTAGACTTGAGCTCCACACTGATTCTGCCACTGTGAATTTGGGTGATTTATTTGATTTCTCTGAACCTGACTCTTCATCTGTAAAATGACTACAGTATCTACTTTGCATGGCTGTTGGCACCCGCTGGGTGCTTGGTAAACACCAGCTGTCATGGTGTTTTCACCTACACTTGTTCCTGTGGCCACATACCATCACCCTCTCCCTCCCTGTCAATCTTCATTATTTCTGCCTGGCCGCACCTCCTCCATCTTCTGCCCCCTTGCCCCAGCCTGCTCGCTCCTCCTAAATCTCCTTCCTTGCGATGCCCAGTTCTGTGCATTTATGAACAGCTCACTGGGTATCTTCAGCTTCGCCGAAGAGGGCCTGATTATGCCTCGTTTGAGGGGCCAGGCTTCCTGCCTGAACAGAGAACTCAGTGCCTCATCAGAGGAAGAGACAGTGTCATACAGAAATCTTCCCTAGAATAGTTCTTTCCATCATATTTTTCTTTTGTTTTATTTTAATTGGGGTATAATTGCTTTACAATGTTGACTCCTGCATGAATCAGCCACAGTATAGTATAGCCCCTCCCTTGTAAGCCCCCTCCCACTGCTTCCCCATCCCACCCTTCTAGGTCATCACAGAGCGCCAAGCTGAGTTCCCTGTGCTGTACATCAGCTTCCCACTAGCTAGCTGTTTTACACTCGGTAATTTACATATGCCAGTGCAACTCCTCGATTCGTCCCATCCTCTCCTTCCCCACTTGTGTCTACAAGTCCTTTTCTCTATGTCCACATCTCTATTCCTGCTCTGCAAATAGGATCATCTGTACCATTTTTCTAGATTCCATATATATGCATTAATAGACGATATTTGTTCCAACATGTTTCTTAGCCAAAGATTGTCTGGGACTTGCTTTGATTGTGTTTCTTCCCTTCTCCCGTGTAGGTGTTGAGACAGGTTTCCCAAACCTGTGGCTTTGAGAGCAGCCCCCAAAGCTCTGTGTCATCCCCTTGTCAACTCACCCACTCTTTCTGGCTCCAGAGAAACACACTGAAGCTTTGTCTGAGAACTGGGAGGCCCTGGCAATGTCAATTTCCTCAATGTCCTGCATTCCAATGTTTTAATCCTTTTATGTGCTCCGTGTCTTTAGGCAAGTCCCCTGTCCTTTCTGGGCCTGGGGTCGACACATCCTACAGAAGGAAGACACGGTCACTCCATTTTCCTGAGTGCTCTAGAGGGGTGATGGAAGGTTCAATTAAAGTTTAGAGAGGATGAGGGCTCTGTTGCTAGACCAGAGATTCACAGTGCTTTTCCATGGCCTCTTTCCTGCCTATCCATCCATCACTGACACCTCCCTTAAAAGAAGCAGAGAATGTGACCCTTAGGCCCTCCATATAGGAGAGAGAGATTTCAACACTGGGTCTCCTGCATTGCAGGCTGATTCTTTACCATCTGAGCCACCAAGGAAGTCCCAAGTGAAAGTATTATTTGCTCAGTCGTGTCCGACTCTTTGCAACCCCATGGACTGTAGCCTTCCAGGCTCCTCTGTCCATGGAATTCTCCAGGCAAGAATACTGGAATGGGAAGCCATTCCCTTCTTCAGGGGATCTTCCCAACCCAGGGATCAAACCCAGGTCGCCTGTATTGCAGGCAGATTCTTTACCATCTGAGCCATCAGGGAAGTCTATAAACAAAAATTTTGTGCTAAATGCTTACCTGTTCAGGACTCTTGTAAAACACTCCAGGTGCAGGTAAGCCACTGACTGACCCTTCCTGGAGTTGAGCAGCTGGACTGGGAGGTGGGTCTCACACTGGGCAGAGGGAAAGGGAGGATCTGGGGTGATTCCACATATTGGGGGATGATGGACCACTAGCCAAACTGGGGCACTTAGAAGAAGAAGCAGGCTTGCCACAAAGGACAACACCTTTCCTGGTAAAGCAGGCAAGAACTTTCCCCCTTTTAACATAATTTCATTCTACAAAGGTAATGTTTTTATTATAAGAAATTTGGAAAACAATAAAAGTTTACAATTTCACTACTCAAATGAAGTTATTTTGCATTTTATTATCTTAGTATCTTTATGTACATATATATTTTTAAACAGCAAATGTTCTATATTACTGTTTTATAATTGTTTTTGTTAAGCAATAAGTTGTGATAACCTTTTTTATGATTATGAAATTAATCTATGTCAGAAAACTTGTGAAAATAAAAATTGTGAGTAATTACACTGCCCAAAGACCAAAAAAAAACCATAATCCATGAGGATGTAGGTATCTGATGCCAGGTATCAGAAGGAGTTAGAGCTAGGAGATTGTGACACAAGGGCTCCTGAACCCAGGGCCTCCCCGGAAATTCCCAAAGGCAGAATGTGCCAGAGGATAATAATAGACAAAGCAAAAATAATAGTTATAAGAATCATAATAACCATTATTTATTGAGCACCTATTAAGTGCTAAGAACTTGCTTGGTGTTTTGCTCCATTTACTCTTAGTAACAAACCCACAAGGTGGGTATCACCGCTCTCATTTACAAAGAAGAAATTGCATCTCCAAGCAGATGGACCATGAACCCGTACCCAAGCCCTACTTCAGAACCCAGTGAGCACCCATGCAGGATCCCATGGAAGATTCCTTTAACTCCAGCTACTGGTGGAGGGACCACCAGCCACCATGGTCTGAATGGCCCCTCTGCTGTCCCCTCCTAAACTGGCTCCTAGCTTCAGTAGCTCCATCTGTAAGAACAAGAAAAAGCAGAATCATGAGCAACAGAGAGAAAGTCCCAACTTGGGAAACAAGGCAGTCAGCCCATTGGGTCCAAGCTATAGGTTCACATCCACTCCAGTGGGTCACCCACACTGTGGGTGAGTCGCCCACAAAGGGGCAAGAAAGAGGCAGCCATAAAAAGTCAGAAGGGGCATCTCTCCCCCTGGAGATAGCCTGGTAACTCTGATTCCGGTTCAGCTTATTCAGACCCTCTTCTTTAAACAATTTTATATTTATTTAACTGTGTCTGCTGACTCATTGGAAAAGACTCTGATGCTGGGAGGGATTGGGGGCAGGAGGAGAAGGGGACAACAGAGGATGAGATGGCTGGATGGCATCACTGGCTCGATGGA